>NC_084752.1:34577215-34592215 GCF_033978785.1 Entelurus aequoreus | reverse complement strand
CAGGTGCCCAGGGAAGAAAAAATAGAAAAGAAGAGGAGGAGAAACGAGAAAAAGACAGATGTAGCAGGTAGGTAACGTTAGCCTACATGAAATTATTTGTCTGTTACAGAATGTGATAGTAACCTGGCTTTTTAGCATTAAGCTAATGTTACATGATTCGGCAATTGCTAATCAATAAATAGCTAGTTCTGTTTTAACGTCGGGTTAATATTGTGGAGGGGGCTAAATTGTTATGGGAAATAATAATGTAACGTTAGGTAATTACAGTACTCCCTGGTGTACAGTAATGTGTGAGTCATTCTAGTTAATGCAATATTAAAAAGCACGAATAGAGAACTCTGTAGGATCCCCTTTTTTGTGTAATATAGTTGTTAAAGTCATACTGGTTTGATATCTTGTATTGTGCAGTGCCTTATTTATATTGTATTTTTAATTTATTTTATGCAACTTGTTGACACGTTTTATTTTGTGTTTATGTATGTAAAAAATATTGTATTTCATATATTCATTTTTTATTTTTTGTATTCATTTATTTATCCTTTTTTTTTTTAATCTTGTTAACAATTCTGATTGTTAATTTGCTTTCTTTAAGTAAAAAAAAAGGTCAAAGACAAAGCTATTCGGTTTCTTGTGAGTATATACACTTCACTGCCGATGTGGGGGGGCGCCACCTAAAATCTTGCCTAGGGCGCCAGATTGGTTAGGGCCGGGCCTGCATGTGAGTGTGTATGTATTTTCCCGGCATGCCAGCATGACCGTGGCCCTCCAGGAGCCCTCATTATCACCACCCGCTCCTTTGACTGGCCTTGAGGATGTTCAAACGTGCGCCCCCCGGCCGACGGACGTGCCACGAAACTTCTTTAAAAATGATGAGCAAACTTTGATAAGTCCTCAATGGGGACGCCGACTGTCAAGGAAGACGGATAGCCGGAGCGAAGCAGGGACCTTTCATTAATGTAGCGCCATCCCTCCGCCATCTGTTTCGGCTGACATCGGCGAGTATCCTTTTGAAAAAGGCGTGCGGCGCTCGTGTGTGTGAGGCGCCCGGCGGCGTTGTTTATCATTGACACTCCTTGCACTCTGCAGGTGATTGTCTATTCTTAGCAACAATACAGTGAATGGCAGCCAGGTAATGGTGAGTGCTGTGACACGCCCATGTCATTACAGCTTATTAGCGCACTCCTTTGCAGGTAAATGGGGAAGATAATTACACTTGTGTGCAAAGAATACCTGAATGAATCAATGTATTTTTATTGGAAATTGCAAAGTGTCTTATTGTTTAATGGTTATTGTCACACTGTGGGCTGTTTTCTTACACAATAAGTGGTTAACTGATACATACAACAATGATTATAGCGGCAAAAATAACATTTTAGAGATTACCCTCAATTTCGGACTTGTTTTTTTTTTTACTTGTTTTTTGTTTTGTTTTATTAAATCAACATAAAAAACACAAGACACACTTACAATTAGTGCACCAACCCAAAAACCCTCCCTCCCCCATTTACGCTCATTCACACTCATTCACACAAAAGGGTCGTTTCTTTATGTTATTAGTATTCTGGTTCCTACAATATATATCAATACAATCTGCAAGGGATACATGAGTTAATTTCATTAATTACTAGTTTCTATGTAACTGTTTTTATATTGTTTTACTTTCTTTTTTATTCAAGAAAATGTTTGTGGAGGGAGATGTTGTCAGTGCTGCCTGCAGAAGCAAAGGTCACCGCCTCTGTCCATGGTGCTGAGGACAGAGCACCATCAGACGGGGGCGTGGCAGTGCTGACGGCGAGACACAGCTGGCAGGTGATTAGATTTCTCAGGTGGTACGTGTTAATCTAATCATCTGTTGTCTTTAACAGTAAGCGGCCGGGAGCAGGAAGAGAGAGAGGATACGGACGTGGCCGAAAAGTCGCGTCCGGCTGGAGAGAGAACTTTGTTAAAGCAATTGATCATTAAAAACTTTGTGAAAACTGCACGCTTGGCTCTTGTGCCGTGTCAACAGTGGGGCCGCTAGGAAGCAACTTCCACAATGTTTTTCATTTATTTATCTTATTTTATTTATTTTTTTAAATTTTTTTTAAAAGGACCTTACCAGGTTGACCAGGTTGTCAATGAAATTAGATTGTTCAAAGGGTTCTTAAAACCAGGTCCAGTCCAGATTATGTCCAGGTCGGTTTCAGCAACACACACCTTCATTTATGTACACTCAAAATGACGCTACTTGTTTCCTACGTGTTGACCCCTGCGGCTTAAAAAAACAGTGCAGCTAATATATGGAGCTTTCTTTTTGTGACAGCCATAATACAAATAGTTTTTTTTTAAAAATGCTCCCCAAAACTCTTTGCCTCAGACTGGGGTAACCAGTGCAAATGATGAAAATAGATTCCATTTGTTTTAATATAATTTTTAACACGTGCACACGAGCACCGATATGTCAAAAACTCATACTTTTCGATGTGTTTTGTCCTACAGGATGAAGAGTTTCAAAACTCTTGAACGCAGACCTCATGGCTTGTTTGGTGACGTCACGTTGTGTGCTGTCACTTCCATATCGCCGTGGTAAACAACACTGGCTTGTTGGTATAAAAGGACATATTGTACATTTAAACCTAAACATGATGCTACTTTCACTCTACGCCACAGGTGTGACCCGGGGGCCAAACCTGGCCCGCCAAATCATTTAATGTGGCCGGCCACTACAGTTTGATTTTCCCCACCCCGTAGTTTTACTCTGGAGGGTCAGTTAAATTTCAGTGGCCCGCCTTGTAACTTAAAGTGACACGCCACATCATTATATGTGGTCTGCCATCCCATTTAATAGTGGCCCGCCACATCATTTTTTCTTGGTCTGCCACGTAATTTTATTGTAAACGGCCACATCAATTTAAGTGGCATGTCTCATAATTTTAAGGTGTCACACCACATCATTTTAGGTGGTCCGCCATACCATTTAATTGTGGCTCGCCACATCATTTTAATTTGGCAAATTTAAGTGACCACTCCCAAAATGTTCATGCGCAAATACACATCTTTCTAATGTGGCCCGCCACATCATTTTATGTGGACTGACAAACCATTTAATTCTGGCCTGACACATCCTTTTATTGTGAACGGCCACATAAATTGAAGTGGCACATCTCATAATTTTAATTTGGCACGCCACATCATTTTAATGTGGTCCGCCATATTATTTTGTACTGGCCCACCCCATAATTTTATTGTGGACTTATACTTTAATTTAGGTGGCCCGTCCCATAATTTAAACTTACCCGCCACACCATTTTAACGTGGCCCACCACATTATTCTATGTGGTCCACCATGCAATTTTTGTAACTGTTATATAATTACCAAAGTCAAGTCAATATTTAAGGAGATCATTTTGACGACCCAGTTTATCTAAAAAAATGGAGACCAATAACACTTCAGTCTTACGATGCTAAGATCCTGGCAAAATGTTTGGCTGCAAGACTTAAGTCTGTTTTGTCAAATACTATTCACCAAGATCAATCAGGTTTCATACAAGGAAGAAACATAGGAAAAAATATTAGACAGTTATTAGAAATTATAGAACATTATAAAGAGGATTAATTTTTGTAACCGACCTGGAGAAGGCATTTGACAAAATTAGCTTAGATTTTATTTGTGAAAGCTTAGTTTTTTTCAATTTTGGCAACTCCTTATTGGATCAAGACGCTATATAATAAAACTAACTGTAGAATGATCAATAATGGATACATCTCTGGGACAATACCTCTATTAAAGGCCTACTGAAACCCACTACTACCGACCACGCAGTCTGATAGTTTATATATCAATGATGAAATGTTAACATTGCCAATACGGCCGGGTTAACTTATAAAGTGCAATTTTAGATTTCCCGCGAAACTTCCGGCTGAAAACGTCTATGTATGATGACGTTTCCGCGTGACGTCGATGGTTGAAACGGAAGAATTGGGACACATTGTATCCCAATACAAAAAGCTCTGTTTTCATCGCAAAATTCCACAGTATTCTGGACATCTGTGTTGGTGAATCTTTTGCAATTTGTTTAATGAACAATGGAGACTGCAAAGAAGAAAGTTGTAGGTGGGATCGGTGTATTAGCGGCTGGCTGCAGCAACACAACCAGGAGGACTTTGACTTGGATAGCAGACGCGCTATCCGACGCTAGCCGCCGACCGCATCGATGATCGGGTGAAGTCCTTCGTTGCGCCGTCGATCGCTGGAACGCAGGTGAGCACGGGTGTTGATGAGCAGATGAGGGCTGGCGTAGGTGGAGCGCTAATGTTTTTATCAAAGCTCTGACGAGGTCCCGTAGCTAAGTTAGCTTCAATGGCGTCATTAGCATCAGCATTGCTAGGCTTTGACAGGCGGCACAGTATAACCGTGTAGTTACAGGTCCAGTGTTTGGTTCGGTGTCTCCTGATAGTAGAATTGTTGATCTTCTGTCTATCCTTCCAGTCAGGGGCTTATTTCTTTTGTTTCTATCTGCATTTAAGCACAATGCTATCACGTTAGCTCCGTAGCTAAAGTGCTTCACCGATGTATTGTCGTGGAGATAAAAGTCACTGTGAATGTCCATTTTGCGTTCTCGACTCTCATTTTCAAGAGGATATAGTATCCGAGGTGGTTTAAAATACAAATCCGTGATCCACAATAGAAAAAGGAGAAAGTGTGGAATCCAATGAGCCCTTTTACCTAAGTTACGGTCAGAGTGAAAAAAGATACGTCCTGCACTGCACTCTAGTCCTTCACTCTCACGTTCCTCATCCACAAATCTTTCATCCTCGCTCAAATTAATGGGGTAATCGTCGCTTTCTCGGTCCGAATCTCTCTCGCTGCTGGTGTAAACAACGGGGAAATGTGAGGAGCCTTTCAACCTGCGACGTCACGCTACTTCCGGTACAGGCAAGGCTTTTTTTATCAGCGACCAAAAGTTGCGAACTTTATCGTCGATGTTCCCTACTAAATCCTTTCATCAAAAATATGGCAATATAGCGAAATGATCAAGTATGACACATAGAATGGATCTGCTATCCCCGTTTTAATAAAAAAAAATATTTTCAGTAGGCCTTTAAGAGGTCTAAAACAAAGGTGCCCTTTGTCTCCATACTTATTTATTGTTGCTATGGAAATAATGGCGATTAAAGTTAGATTGAATACAAATATTGAAGGGCTCAGTAATAATAATTTTGAAAGTAAAATAACAATGTATGCAGACGATACAAGCTTCTCTATAAGGCCCAATCCTCATTGTTTGCGGAACCTTCTTAATCTTTTGGACATATTTTCACAGCAATCTGGGTTTAAGCTTAATTATGATGAATGTAAAATATCAAGGATTGTAAATCTAAAGGGAACATCCTTTCGAATGGAATGCAAAGTGCCTGTTTTGTGGACAGATGGACCAGTTAAGTGTTGTTGTCCCAGAGAATCTGGAAGATCTAGACTCAGTAAATTATGATAATAGACTAAGAAAGCTGTATAAAATTATGCAATCATGGAAAAGGAAATCCTTAACATTGTATGGTAAAATATCTATTGTCAACTCGTTAATTATTCCACAATGTATTTCTTTGTTTTTGTCATTACCAGCTCCATCACAAAACTTTTTTAAGGTTTATGAGCGTTTATACAAGTGATCCCCTCCCATTTTTCTTATGTAGAGAGTCTGCTGGGAAACATGGAGGGATTCATAAAGGAAACAATCCACTCATGGTGGTGTTTTCAATTTTATGTGCCAGAAAAAAGAGATGATATTTTGCAGCAGATAATATGGATGAACTCTAATATTGTAATACATGGAAAGCCTTTCTTTTGGAAAAAATATGTTTGAAAGAGGAATCATTTTTGTCAATGATATTATCAATGAGAATGGTAAGATTATGAGGTATGATGAATTTAGAACTATGTATGGTGATGCTAGTTCAAGCTTTTCATTTAATCAACTAACTGTAGTAATTGGGAAAAGATGGAAATTATTAGTTTGTAAACCTCTAATAAGAAATTCTAGTTGGCAAAAAGGAACTAAAATAAATAGAAAAAAATATCATTTTTTTTTAATAAAGAAATCTTTGAAGGATGCCCCATATAACACATATGGAAAATGGGAGGACTTTTTTGACTGCCCGTTGCTATGGGATGCAATATTCAAATGATTCTACAAAACTACTATCGATGTGCAAAATCGTTATTTTCAAATTAAAATTATTCATAACTTCTTACCCACGGGAAACATATTAAAACTATGGAATATGACAGAGTCAAATGATTGCCCATTTTGTTGTCAGGAGTATGAATCCACCCTGCATTTGTTTTGGTATTGTCATATTGTGTCTTTGTTTTGGGTGTAAGTTGAAAAAATGTGTTTAAAGATTGGTTTGTTTATGAAGCTTGATGTGGTTTCTGTAATTTTAGGAGATTTCATTGACAGTCATGATTTAGTCAATTTAATTATATTACTCGGTAAAAGGTTTATTTCTAAGGCCAAAAACAGATATTCACTTAGTATTTTTTTCTTTAAAACATTTATTCAGTATTTTTTTACTTTAGAAAGTTAAATGGTTGAAAACGATAATGATGCGAAAAAACATATACAAAGATGGGTGTCATGATCCGTGGTCCGGATCATGTTTTTGTGTTTTCTGTTAGTTTTGGACTCCTTTTGTTATTGCTTGTGCACCTGTGAGTTTGTTTCGTCACCATGGTTACTTGATTTTTCACCTGCCTTGCACGCGCACCTGTCGCTCATCAGAGACTCTATTTAAACCCACCTTTGTTGATCACTCGTTCTGCTTTCATTGTTTTTGCTCCATGCAATTGTCACGTGAGTTTTTGAGTTCTAGTGTTCCTTGTCTTTTGCCTATGCTAAGTAATAGTTAATTAGCTTCCCGTGCGCTCGGCACACATCCCTGTTGTTTTGTTTATTGGATGATTTATGATAAATAAATCACTTCCTACCTTACGCTTTGTTCCGGAGCCGTCCGTCTTGCATCCCGGGAGAACAACCGCGCAGCAAGCCTGTCCTCAAAGGCTTATTTTGAACAAGTAATTTTGTTTATATATGATATGCAATCTGTTGTTGTGTTCCCTAATTTAGGTTTACATAAATGAAGGCGTGTGTTGCAAAGTCCGACTTGGACGTGATCTGGACTGTACATGGGTGCTTATTTTAAAAATGTAATTTTGTTTGTGGATTGTATGCAATCTGTTGTGTTCCCTGGTTTTCAGTGTACATAGGTGAAGGTGTGTGTTGCTGAGCCCGACCTGGACATCATCTGAACTGGACCTGGCTGGGGTTAGGGTTAAGGTTAGAAGAATCTGATTTCATTGACAACCTGGTCTAGTGAAGATAAGGTCCTTTTTTAAAAAAAAAAAAAAAAAAGATGAATAAATAAAAAACTTTTCTTGAAAGAAAAGAAAGTAAAACAATACAAAAACAATTACATAAAACATTGTAATTACTGAAAATGTTAGTGGACCAGCAGCACACACAATAATGTGTGCTTCAAGGACTGTATCCCTTGCAGACTGTATTGTTCTATATTGTAGGAACCAGAAGTTTAATAACGGAAAGAGACAGCCCCTTTTGTGTGAATGAGTGTGGGTGGGGGAGGGAGGTTTTTTGGGTTGGTGCACTGGTTGTAAGTGTATCTTGTGTTTTTTATGTTGATTTAATAAAAAATAAAACATAAAATAAAAAATAAAAAACTATGACACCTGTGAAGTGAAAACCATTTCAGGTGACTACTTCTTGAAGCTCATGGAGAGAATGCCAAGAGTGTGCAAAGCAGTAATCAGAGAAAAGGGTGGCTACTTTGAAGAAACTAGAATACAAAACATGCTGTCAGTTATTTCACCTTTTTTTGTTAAGTAAATAACTTCACATGTGTTCATTCATAGTTTTGATGTGAAAATCTACAATGTAAATAGTCATGAAAATAAAGAAAACACATTGAATGAGAAAGTGTGTAAACAATGTTGGCCTGTACTGTATGCTTGTACAGTGAATGTATATGTGCAATATGTGTATATGTATGTCTGTACAGTGAATGTATATGTACATGTATGTGTATATGTATGTTTGTACAGTGAATGTATATGTACATGTATGTGTATATGTATGTTTGTACAATGAATGTATATGTACAGTATGTGTAAATGTATGTCTGTACAGTGAATGTGTATGTACAGTATGTGTATTTGTATGTTTGTACAGTGAATGTATGTGTACAGTATGTGTATATGTATGTCTGTACAGTGAATGTATATGTACATGCATGTGTATATGTATGTTTGTACAGTGAATGTATATGTACATGCATGTGTATATGTATGTTTGTACAGTGAATGTATATGTGCAGTATGTGTATATGTATGTCTGTACAGTGAATGTATATGTACATGTATGTTTGTACAGTGAATGTATATGTACAGTATGTGTATATGTATGTTTGTACAGTGAATGTATATGTACATGTATGTGTATATGTATGTTTGTACAGTGAATGTATATGTACAGTATGTGTATATGTATGTTTGTACAGAGAATGTATATGTACAGTGAACGTATATGTACAGTATGTGTACATGTATGTTTGTACAGTGAATTTATATGTACATGTATGTGTATATGTATGTTTGTACAGTGAATATATATGTACAGTATGTGTATATGTATGTTTGTACAGTGAATGTATATGTACAGTATGTGTACATGTATGTTTGTACAGTGAATTTATATGTACAGTATGTGTATATGTATCTTTGTACAGTGAATGTATATGTACATGTATGTGTATTTGTATGTTTGTACAGTGAATATATATGTACAGTATGTGTATATTTATGTTTGTACAGTGAATGTATATGTACAGTATGTGTACATGTATGTTTGTACATTGAATTTATATGTACATGTATGTGTATATGTATGTTTGTACAGTGAATGTATATGTACATGTATGTGTATATGTATGTTTGTACAGTGAATGTATATGTACAGTATGTGTATATGTATGTTTGTACAGTGAATGTATATGTACAGTATGTGTATATGTATGTTTGTACAGTGAATGTTTATGTACATGTATGTGTATATGTATGTTTGTACAGTGAATGTATATGTACAATATGTGTATATGTATGTTTGTACAGTGAATGTATATGTACAGTATGTGTATATGTATGTTTGTACAGTGAATGTTTATGTACATGTATGTGTATATGTATGTTTGTACAGTGAATGTATATGTACAGTATGTGTACATGTATGTTTGTACATTGAATGTATATGTACATGTATGTGTATATGTATGTTTGTACAGTGAATGTATATGTACATGTATGTGTATATGTATGTTTGTACAGTGAATGTATATGTACAGTATGTGTATATGTATGTTTGTACAGTGAATGTATATGTACAGTATGTGTATATGTATGTTTGTACAGTGAATGTTTATGTACATGTATGTGTATATGTATGTTTGTACAGTGAATGTATATGTACATGTATGTGTATATGTATGTTTGTACAGTGAATGTATGTGTACATGTTGTTGTGTTTTTAGTGTGTTCCTGCCTTCTCCTTGTCTGCAACTGTGTTTTTTAGTGATTCTTCCTCGGCGAGGGGCGGACCTCGAGGCACACCTGCTCGCAATTAGCTCGCCAGTATTTAGGAGCTCGTCACTCACAGCTTGACCTTGCCGGTTATTGTTTCCTGAACCCCGCACGTGCATGTGCCTGCTTCGCCTCGTCAGTCTTGGTACGTTGCCTTTTCTTAGTCCTGTTAATCTTAACCTATTTGTGTTTGTTTCCTAGCCTCCTTGATTCAAAGAGGACTTATGCTGTGCTTAGTGCGCCCTGGCTTTTCCCCCGCCGACCACTGAGGAACTGTCACACCGCGGTGAGGGATGTCTTGTCTTGGTTTTTTCTGTCTTGTGAATTGCATGTTTTACTTTGAAAAGTAACTCCTTTCGTGTGAGATCACTTGCTCTTCCTTTTGTGTCATCAGTCTGACGTCATCCCTGACCCTTGATTGTTTCCACCTGTTCCCCATTACCCTCATGTGTTTTATAAGCCCACGCCTCCCCTTGTTCTGTGCCAGATTGTTTCGTTTATTCGTGCTCTCTAGCATCCATGTCCATGCCTTGCCTTGTCTCCTGCTTATGTCCCTTGATCCTGAATCCCTTCGTGGCTATTTTGAGTTTTCCTTCCGTCCTCCTCAGCAGAGTGATTTTTGTTATTTAGTTTATTCAGCCGAAGTGGTGAGTTATCAGTTATTTTTCATTCTTTCCTAAAATTTTTGAGTGACAATTTTTGTTATATTTTATTAGATTAGATAGTGTAGAATTTTTCATACCTGTTGTTTCTTCCTCCTGTTGGAGCGTTTTTTGTTAATACATTTTATAGCATATACGGCGCTAATTATAGTCCGTCTTTGCTTTTGTGTTTTCCTCCGCTCGGAGTGATTTTCTGTTGTTCCTATTTTTTGGAACCTTTTTCGCCGATTAGTTTTTTGGTTGAAATAGATATTGTTATTCCTTGACTGTGGAGGTGAAAGGAAGCTGTCAAAATAAAAGCCGGTCAAAGCTCCCTACTCTGCATCTGAGTCCTATCCTTTTTACCAAGCCTGACAGGAACCTGTTTTGTTAGTATTACATGGTGTGCACTTTTGCCCCATCGCCTTTTGTTACCCCTTTTTGGACTTATTAAATGTTTCCCTTTTTGTATTCAACCTTGCCTCCCGTCTCTGCATCCCGGGGTCACACCCTTGATCAATTCTCAACACATGTATGTGTATATGTATGCTTGGACAGTGAATGTATGTGTACAGTATGTGTATATGTATGTTTGTACAGTGAATGTATATGTACATGTATGTGTATATGTATGTTTGTACAGTGAATGTACATGTATGTGTATATGTATGTTTGTACAGTGAATGTATATGTACATGTATGTGTATATGTATGTTTGTACAGTGAATGTACATGTATGTGTATTTGTATGTTTGTACAGTGAATGTATATGTACATGTATGTGTATATGTATGTTTGTACAGTGAATGTACATGTATGTGTATATGTATGTTTGTACAGTGAATGTATATGTACATGTATGTGTATATGTATGTTTGTACAGTGAATGTACATGTATGTGTATATGTATGTTTGTACAGTGAATGTATATGTACATGTATGTGTATATGTATGTTTGTACAGTGAATGTAGATGTATGTGTATATGTATGTTTGCACAGTGAATGTGCGTGTGGATGTACGAACTTTGAGTGTGTAGGTATGCACTGCATATGTGTATGTATGTGGTAGCGTCGGTACCTATGTGTGCGCATATGTATGTGCATATGTATGAATAATTGTGTGTATGTGAGTATATGTGTGCTTTCGTACTTTCAAGATAAAGACATCATTTGAAGTTCATAAGAGCAGAAACTAAAATAGATACTGTCTGCCGTATAAATACAACTATAGATTGCAATTGGAGGTGCACTCATTGGTATTCCAGCCACAAGACGCCATCCACACATCACACGCGGCCATTACTTTGTGTCTGAGTACACAAAGTGAGAAACAAAAGGAATCTCAGACGGCGCGTCCTCCGGATTGATATTCAAAGTGCAATTAAAAAGCCACAACAGCGTGGACGGACTCACCAAAGTAGGGGAGCTAATTTTTCCTAATCACTGACAGTGGCACTGATGCGAGGGCAGAGCCGTCACGACCATCTCAGGGGGTGTCTGACGGAGTGCCGAGGGTCCGAAGGCGAGTGAGGAAAGGCAAGGTGTTGAATGCATGTGACAGGCGGAAGAAGGGATGAAGAACAACAGGAAGAGCCTTGGATGAGGGAGGGCAAACTAATTAAACGAGAGGCAGGATGTCAGCATGGAAAGTTATTGCAAATGCACATGTTGTGGAAAGTGGCCTCTCCTTAAACGCTCCCTTGTTCTTCGAGTGGGAGCCCAAGGAGCCGTTGATAACGTGTTTGTGAAGCCCCGATGTACGGGAGGTTGGTTACACGCCTTGCTCTTATGCAACATCCTGTATTGAACAACGCGTCTCGCCCGACTTGTTCTGCCAGACAAAATTCATCACAGTGTAACATTTATTTGCCTCACGATGGCAATGATCGGTGAATTTACCGTCATTTCCGGACTATAAACCGCTACTTTTTTCCGAAACTTTGAACTCTGTCGCTTATAAGACAGAGCGGCTAATTTATGGATTTTTCATCGTTAACGGCAATAATACAATTATATGATTAAAATAAAAAAAACAAGCACAAACACCTAGAGGGTGTTTTATTGTTTGTAGTATGGCACCATCTTTTGGACAAATTAGCCGACTGCAGGTGCTCATCTTTTTTTTCCCATCATCGTTCAATCTTCCAGCCATCCATAGCGTTTCTACATGTATGGATTCTTTATTCATCAGTCCAGGCAACGTTTAAACGTTTTACAATATAACTAAAACTATAGGTACGTACTAAACCACCTCCTGTGTGATGTCTGTCGGAGTGTTTTCATTCATATTTGTACGTGCTATCGTAATGCAATGACGCCAGCATTGTTAGCATTTGCTAATATGCTAACACGTTTACGAATGTCTGTTAGTATTATTAACTTGTTATATTGTTTCAGTTTCACAAATTCCTCAGTAAATTCACCAAAACATCACCTTGGAGTTAATGAGTCTGTTTAGCCGATTGGAGAGCGAGCTTCCTCAGCTAGTGGGTCCATGACCATGACTTCTGTTTTGATTGATCAGCCGTTTTACTGCCGTGTTACAGACACCATTTGGAAACATTTATGGTATGTCAATAAAAAATTGCAGAATTTTTCTGTGTAAATAACTAATTTCACAACATATATATCTGCGCCTTATAGTCCGGTGTTTTTCTTCTAAAATGTTTTGGGTGCAGCTTTTATAGCCAAAAGTAGTCTGGAAAATACGGTAGTCTTCCACCAAATGGGGGAAAACAAACAAAAAAACTAACAGGTACTACATGGCTTCATTTGGAAAAAATAAGGTATGTAAATAAACATTTACTAGATATTTACACCCTTGTGTGGTGTTCGGGTCTGTGGGACCCGTTTTTATTTTTTATTAAAAGAAAAATTATACATTTAATACATTTTTCAAACTGAGACTCACTGACTTTGGCTCATTTTCTGTGAAGAACATATATCAGAATACATATTTAATGACCACACACCATGCACCCCCCCACCCCCCTACACATTTCTATTACATATAAGATGTCCGGGTGAATGTGAGTGTGAATGTTGTCTGTCTATCTGTGTTGGCCCTGCGATGAGGTGGCGACTTGTCCAGGGTGTACCCCTCCTTCCGCCCAATTGTAGCTGAGATAGGCTCCAGCGCCCCCCGCGACCCCGAAGGGAATAAGCGGTAGTAAATGGATGGGTGGATGGATGTCCGGGTCCACTGGACCCGGGGATAATAGAAGTGTGGAAATTGATGTTCTGTGTACCTGGTCTGATGGACCCGTTGCATTTTGTGGCTTTTAATGCCTCACAATCAAACACTTTTATGTTAAAATACTGAACAGATGTTTATTGGGATAAGTTAAACATCTGTTCAGTATTTTAACATAAAAGTGTTTGATTGTGAGGCATTAAAAGCCACAAAATGCAACGGGTCCATCAGACACACAAACGCTGGCTGAGTAACAACAGTCTGAACATTACACAAGGGTTAAATAACTCATTTTATAACGTATATATATATATATATATATATATATATATATATATATATATATATATATATATATATATATATATATATATATATATATATATATATATATATATATATATATATATATATATATATATATATGCGGCTTATAGTCCAGTGCGGCTAATATATGGGAAAATATGTTTTTCTTCAAAAACATTGTGGGTGCGCTTTATAGTCCCTAAAATATGTTACTAAATTTGAAACCTCATTAACTGTATCAAATAGCGATGTCCTTGGATTGGATTGGGGGCCGATATTTGCTTTTTTCAACTGATCGGCTGATGGTCTTTAGTCTCAATGTTTACATGGCTAAAGACTGTACTCAAGTGAAATAATTCTTCAAGATGGATGCTTACTCAGGGGGACACAAATACATTTCCATATTTCTCTTGGGATTTGACAGGAAGAACATCCACCAGATGTTCGTGAACACAAGAAGTGGGAAAGGAGCACAAGCCCCCAGCTTGGAGCGTAATCCAGTCAAGGACATTCTCAGCAAAAGTCAATGGATTTCCTCAAGCTAATGTATTCACCTGGCCTTTACCACCATGTTGTTGCAGCGTCTTGGCTCAGGCGTTCGAGTGCTTGTCTCTCACTTCCAAGATTGCCGATTGGATCCCCCTCAGTCGTGTGGACGTATCCTCCAAAGTAGGAAAAAAAAAAACAGCTGCCGGCCTGTGACAGGGATAGTGGAGAAGAGACGCTGACTTGTAGGCAAACGATATCGCCTCGAGATCAGTCCCTTAAAGGGGCCATACTGTATATATATATATATATATATATATATATATATATATATATATATATATATATATATATATATATATATATATATATATATACACTACCGTTCAAAAGTTTGGGGTCATCCAAACAATTTTGTGGAATAGCCTTCATTTCTAAGAACAAAAATAGACTGTCGAGTTTCAGATGAAATTTTCTGGCCATTTTGAGCGTGTAATTGACCCCACAAATGTGATGCTCCAGAAACTCAATCTGCTCAAAGGAAGGTCAGTTTTGTAGCTTCTGTAACGAGCTAAACTGTTTTCAGATGTGTGAACATGATTGCACAAGGGTTTTCTAATCATCAATTAGCCTTCTGAGCCAATGAGCAAACACATTGTACCATTAGAACACTGGAGTGATAGTTGCTGGAAATGGGCCTCTATACACCTATGTAGATATTGCACCAAAAACCAGACATTTGCAG
>NC_084752.1:34554715-34572215 GCF_033978785.1 Entelurus aequoreus | reverse complement strand
AAGCATGCTCTACTTATTTTCACCAGTATAACCATTGCTAGGGTTGGTTGTAGTTGGTTTTAGTCTTTGTTTTCTGATAGTACTGACAATAACCATACGATTGCCATTTGTTGTGCTATTGTACACAAGCATGACGTACTTCTTCCTGAAAATAGCCTCATTTCTGTGTAAAATGTGTTGTTTATAGATGTGTTATTGACAAAACGCTTGTCTATCCAGCTATTATGGTCTCAGCACCTCAACCCCTAGTAAGAGGCAGTGAAAGTTTGATGTTCCTTGAAGTAGCCCAGTCCATCCAGCTGGATTCGGCAGCGTATCTGGCAACCTCAGTCAGGGGGAGGGGGAGGGGATTACAGCATTTTGACTGTGATTGCAGTACCATTTCTGGCCACATTTTTACATATGGCACCTTTAAAGTCAGCTTTCTTTGAGGCGGTCCATCAAAGCCAGAGCCTCCTCGCCTAGAGCAGCTGTGTTTGAATAAAACTGCTATGCCATCACACAGAGAGGCAGCACATTATTCATTTTTTGTGGCGGCGACTTCGACCCCGCCCGTCACTAACGAGACCGAGCAATGGAGGACTTCAATGTCTTTTACTCCCCAAAGTTAAAGCATGTCTTTGTTCCTTTTTTGTCTTCTCCTCCAAGCGGTGTCTCACTGCCCTTACTGACATGTGTGCCAGTGCCGAGTTATTACAAAAAGTTTAGCCAAGCAAACGCTCCATCACACTGCTGGAGACTACTGTACTGTAGCTTGCTTCTTTTACTGGCAAATGTTCATTTTTAAAGTCAAAAATGAATTAAAAGGACCAAACTTCTCCATGTATTTTTGCTACTGGAAATAAGTATGGCAATCTGTTCCAACAACATCAATACATTTTAGCTTTTCGGTAGATAACTATCGTAAAATTCGGACTATATTTTTTTGCAACGCTTTGAATACTGTGGCTTATAAAATGGTGCAGATTATTTATGGATTTTTCTTCACCGGCGGCCAGTTTGAAACAAAAAAAAACAAGCACATAGGTGTGTTATTTGTGTTATGGCGCCATCTGCAGGTGTTGCAGTGCTCCATTGCCCTTCTGTTTAGACTGATCTGTCAATCAATCAATCAATCAATCAATGTTTATTTATATAGCCCTAAATCGCAAGTGTCTCAAAGGGCTGCACAAGCCACAACGACATCCTCGGTTCAGATCCCACATCAGGGCAAGGAAAAACTCACAACACAGTGGGATGTCAATGAGAAACCTTGGAGAGGACTGCATAATACCACCCTAACATACAATGTTAAGGTGGTATTATTAAATAGGTGTCGGTGTCTAGCAGGACCGATAATTAGCATTTCTGTTTTCTTGGCGTTGAGTTCCAAAAAGTTAGCGGACATCCATTGTTTAATTTCATTAAGACATGCCTCCAGCTGACTACTATCCAATTTCCACACAATTTTTGTTTATAAAGTCTGGAAATACTTTAAATATGACCAATGTATAATCATGTAACTACTTGGTATTGGATCGATACCTAAATGTGTGGTATCATCCAAAACAAATGTAAAGTATCAAAGAAGAGAAGAATAAGTGATTATTACATTTTAACAGAAGTGTAGATAGAACATGTTAAAACCGAAAATAAGCAGATATTAACAGTAAATGAACAAGTAGATTAATAATAGATTTTTACAGTTTGTCCCTCATAATATAGACAAAATAATAGGTGTATAAATGACACAATATTTTACTGCATACGTCAGCAGACTAATTAGGAGTCTTTGTTTGTTTACTTACTACTAAAAGACAAGTTGTCTAGTATGTTCACTATTTTATTTAAGGACAACATTCTAAGATTGCAATAATAAACATATTTAATTTATCATAAGACTCTCTGTGCTGCCTTTTATTTTTAAAAGTATCAAAATACATTTTGGTACCCTTGATTACGCTATTGCAATGTTTGCAATGTGCAAAAGCGTAACGTCTGTATGGAAAAAGGAAGACACAAGACTCCTGGTGTACATGCCTGAATACCCCACTCGATACCACACTCACACACACACACACACACACACACACACACACACACACACACACACACGCACACACGCACACACACACACACACACACACACACACACACACACGCACACACACACACACACACGCACACACTGGATATAAAAAATATATCCTTAACTCTTTGTAGTAAAATATATAAATTGAGATGACAATACAATTAGTACAGGCTTTTTGTGAAAACAACATTGATAAAACATGCTTATTTTCCTAGCTATACTTAGCTTAGCTTCTCCAGCTAATCGGGTCGAATTAGTTATCGTGCTATGCTAACTCACAAGACGTGACTAGCTTACCTAATTTTTTGGCTTAACTTTGTTATGAACAAATTGTCCTTGTACAAATGATAGTCAATAAACTCCATTTATAAGAAAGATGTGCTTACCTTTTGGTTCAAACAGCTTATTTTCGTATCCCATTAGCCGACATCTCCTGCAGACAAACCACCTTCGTTATGGGGACCAGGTGGAAGTGATTAACTATACACGGAAGAAGTGTGAGCAGAGCAGTGAGTGCAGTACCAGCTACAGCCCGATGAGGGGGCTGCTGTGCAAATGTCTTACACTCAAACTAACCAGTAAACATGTTTTATGGGCCAAAGCTTAAAAATCACTTAGGCATCTTCAGAATGGATCTGACTATCGTTTAAAAAGGTTTCCATTTAGGGGACCTGTTTTTTTTGTCCCCATACCGTCAGAGGTCCCCTAAAGGTGAAGAGTGATGTCCCCATTAAGTAAGCATTACCAGAAAACACACACACACACACACACGCACACACATGCACACACACACACACACACGCACACACACCTTCTTGAGACCTCCGAAAAAAGCCTACCTCTTTAGGATCACCCTTTCTAGATGTTGACGGATGCATATATCCACATGTATCCATAATTAAGAGTTACTTCTTTCTATATTTCTATAGTCATATTTTAAATAGCTAATGTTCCATCTTGTACTCTTTTCATTGTTTTGATCGTCTGATGACAAAGTGCTTGCACTGTGGACGGCCTTGAAGTAGGAGGCAGAGAAGAGGAGTCCTCCCTGCTTCCCTTCTCGGGCCGACTTGAGATAACGGACACAATGGGCATCTGTGCGGCCGTGAGGGCGCGGGGGGGGGATATTGAAGAGGAGAGTGCATTCCGGGATGTGGTCAGATCAACTTGGGCTATGCATTTGTATGTGTTGTTCGAGGCTGGTCTCTATTCTCAAATATTTGAAAATAAATGACAAAATACCTATCCTGTGCTTGGTGGTACATTTGAGTTCAGTTTATATGTCATCTAAGGAACTTGGGACTGACAAGCCTTTTACATCCCACTTGGAGGAACATCTGGTCAAACGCAACAATGTATAAAGATGTGTATTTACAACATTAATAATACATACATACTATGCAAATATAAAAAGCTTGTTGTGAAAAATGAGTTGGAATTTCACAAGAAAAACTTAGAATTTGGGCAGTGTTATAATAAAAGTCGTAATTTTACTCAACGCAAGTCAAAATTTTACAAGAAAAACTGAACATTTGTGCAATATTATGATGAAAGTTGGAATTCTACTTAATAACAGTCGTAATTTTGCAAGAAAAGCTTAAAATTTGGGCAATTTTATGAAGAGTCGTAATTTTACTCGAAAAAGTCACAATTTTATAAGAAAACTTTAAAATTTGACCAATATTATAATAATGATAATCAGAATTTTACTCAGCAAAATTATGACAAAAGTCATAATTTTACTCAAAAAATGTCACTATTTTTCAAAAACAACAAAAAAAATGGTGATATTGTTATAAAAGTCAGAATTTTATATGACCATTTTGCATTAAAAAGTTATAATTTTACATAAAAAAGTAATAATCTTATGATAAAATATTGCAATATTACAGAAACAGAAAGCTTATGAGAAATGGTTCCCAATTTTATAAGAAAAAAGTCGACACAGTGAGAAATTGTGAGAAAATGACTGCTTTTAGTTAATTTTTTTTTGAATTTTTTGTTTGTAATTGGTTTTTAAATCTTCATTATATACTTCAAGTTATTACAGTATGTCTCTATATACATATTTATTTGATACAAAAAAAAAAAAAAATTGGCCAAAGGGGTCGCATTTCAATTTCTTACATACATTATTTCGTATCTCAAGTTATCATTACGTATACGTATTGTTGCATTTGAACAACTGTATTGTTGATAATAAAGGTAAAGTATTGGTATTGTTCATTATCAAAAGCGCTATTTCTATTGGTATTTGTATTGCTCCATTATTAGTGTAATAATGCTCATTGTCATTTATGTATTATTTTTTAATTTTCGCTAACAGCTTATTTGTTCTTACTTTTACCATCATATTTGTACATGTCGTATTTGCTGATGTTGCTCTATTGTTGTTGTTGTTGTTGTTGTTGTTGTGTTTGCTGTTGTTGTTTTTGTCTCTCTGTCTAATCCCCCTTTTGTCCCCACAATTCCCCCCTCTGTCTTCCTTTTTTTCTCTTTCTATCTATCCCCTCCGGCTGCACCAAATGATAATATAAATACATTTAATAAAGTCAAATACAGGCTTACGGCCATACTATCCTGAGCATGCCAGATCTCGTCAGATCTTGGAAGCTAAGCCGGGTCGGGCCTGGTTAGTACTTGGATGGTAGACTGCCTGGGAATACCAGGTGCTGTAAGCTTGCCCTGCGATGAGGTGGCGACTTGTCCAGGGTGTACCCCGCCTTCCGCCCGATTGTAGCTGAGATAGGCTCCAGCGCCCCCTGCGACCCCGAAGGGAATAAGCGCTAGAAAATGGATGGATGGAAAATCAAATACAAATAAGGCAACAAGAGAAGTATCCTACACTTCTCTTTTGTAAAGTACATCTGAACAGCCGATATGGACATCTACATCAACTATATGATTTGCCTGAGAAGCTGGACAGGACAAAAAAAAAAAAAAAAAAAAAAAGTCTTACATACACTAGTTATTTCATGTGTTGACCAGAGGGGGAGCACTTGTAAAACCAACACACAGTCAATTTAAAAAATCCCTCCTTTTTGGCACCACCCTTATTTTGATAGATTTCACCACCAGGGGTGCGAATGACACATTCTCTATTAGATGCAATAGGGCCATGATTTTGGTCCTAACTTGTTCACCGTGGAAAGTACTTTTCCTTGTTGGTGTCTCAAGAAGGGTAGAAATACAAGAACACACACACACACACACACACACACACACACACACACACACACACACACACACACACACACACACACATACACAGAGAAAAAACAAAAACACAAGCAAATCAACAGCAGTTGTGATAACAGAAGAGCATGCAAAATAAATGCATCCAGCCCGATAATCTATCATCTCAACTTGCACTTGCAGCCAAGGAGAGGAAGAGGGGTGAAACTTTATTTTCTTTGCCCTTCTCTTGAGAGTCAACCCTCGGAGCAAATGGAGCGCAGAGGAAGTGCTCAGCTCCTTGCACAGCAGGGTGAGTTTGTATTGCAGACAAAGTTTATAAATCTGAGCTTGCCATATAGGGGGAATTTAAAAATGAGAACATAAACCACGACTTTAAAGTGCAGAGCCCGCCTGCAGGTGTGGCACAGACCTTCAGCATGCTCCCTGCAAATGAGGGTCTTATCAATGCGGGCCCCCAAGGGCAGCGCACATTGATATTGTCATCCTGCCAGTGATGTAAACACCGTCACTTTCATATCATCTGTATCTGTCAAGCTGTTATGGATAAAAAGATAATGACAATCCATCATCTTTTTTTGTTTTTTTTTACAAACCCCAAAACCAGTGAAGTTGTGTAAATGGTAAATAAAAAGACAATACAATGATTTGCAAATCCTTTTCAACTTATATTCAATTGAATAGACAGCAAGTGCAGGATATTTAACGTTCGAACTGGAAAACTTTGCTATTTTTTGCAAATGTTAGCTCTTTTGGAATTTGATGCCTGCAACATGTTAAAAAAAAGCTGGCACAAGTGGCAAAAAAAGACTGAGAAAGTTGAGGAATACTCATCAATCACTTATTTGGAACATCCCACAGGTGAATGGGCTAATTGGGAACAAGTGGGTGCCATGATTGGGTATAAAAGCAGCTTCCATGAAATACTCAGTCATTCACAAACAAGGATGGGGTGAGGGTCACCACTTTGTCAACAAATGCCTGAGAAAATTGTTTAAGAACAACATTTCTCAACCAGCTATTGCAAGGAATTTGGGGATTTCACCATCTACGGTCCGTAATATCATCAAAAGGTTCAGAGAATCTAGACAAATCACTGCACGTAAGCCATGATATTACGGACCTTCAATCCCTCAGCGACAGGTGCGTAGATGGCCCACCTGGGCCTTGTTATTTAATCACCTGTTGCTCTGTATGAGCAGCAACCGGGGGAGAGACGGGGTGGAAGCTGGAGTAAGAGCATGAGCGCTGAGGTGAGAGCATGGACAGACAGAAGAAGAGTGACAACTGCTGGAAAGCAACCTGACGGCATCAACACAAGATAAACTGTAATCCTGAACCGGGCTCTCATGTCGGTAAATGGTGGTCAGAAGAACCAACTAGGGAGCAACCTCCACAATTTGGTGCCTAACGAAGCCGGACCACCTGAGGCGGAAGAGACCGACCCCCTGACGGCTCTTGCGACCAGCAGGGCCAAATCCTGCAAGCGCTGGCGGACCGGGTGGGAGCGGCACGGCCAACATCAGCGGCCGTCGCCATACAGCGCATGGGGAGGAGGAGGACCCCCATGGATTCATAGACATTTTTGTGGCAACGGCAGAGGCATGCACGTGGCTGAAAGAAGAATGGGGTGTACGGCTCCTGCCGCTGCTAGCGGAGGAGGTGCAGAGAGCGGCGCTCAGCCTACCGGCGGCCCCCCGAGTACACTTCCCGGACCTGAGGAGGACAGTGCTGGACCGGACCGGGCGCACTGCTGAAGACCACCGACGCCGGTTCCGGACGATGCGACTGGAGGAGGAGGACCGCCCGTTCACGCTGGGTCAACGGCTCCAAGAGGCGGCGACGCGCTGGCTGCAGCCGACGGAGGGAGACGTCCAGCTGATGGAGCGGCTGGTGTTGGAGCAGTTCTTGGAGGCAATCCTTCCGCGGACGGCAAACTGGGTCCGGTATCACCGGCCCCGAGACCTAGCAGCGGCAGTGACCCTCGCCGAGGACCATCTGGCAGTGCACTGCGAGGCGCGACCGGCACCCACACCACGCAGACCGAGCGCGCAAGGGAAGGAGGAGGTATCACCGGTCCCAAGGCGATGCGCAAGTGACTCGCCCTCTGTTCTTTCTCCGCAGGTCCCGGCTGCTGCTTATTATCAATCAATCAATCAATCAATGTTTATTTATATAGCCCTAAATCACAAAAGTCTCAAAGGGCTGCACAAGCCACAACGACATCCTCGGCACAGAGCCCACACAAGGGATGTCGATGTGAATGACTATGAGAAACCTTGGAGAGGACCGCATATGTGGGTAACCCCCCCTCTAAGTACAGTCCCTAGTGGATCCACATAACAGTGAGAGTCTAGTCCATAGTGGGGCCAGCAGGAGACCATCCCGAGCGGAGACAGGTCAGTAGCGCAGAGACGTCCCCAACCGATGCACAGGCGTACGGTCCACCCCGGGTCCCAACTCTGGACAGCCAGCACCTCATCTATGGTCAACGGAACCGGAATAACCCGGCGAGGGGGCAAAGGAGAAAAGAAAACAGCAGATCAACTGGTCTAAAAAAAGGGGGGTCTATTTAAAGGCTAGAGTATACAAATGAGTTTTAAGATGGGACTTAAATGCTTCTACTGTGGTAGCATCTCTAACTTTTACCGGGAGGGCATTCCAGAGTACTGGAGCCCGAACAGAAAACACTCTATAGCCCGCAGACTTTTTTTGGGCTCTGGGAATCACTAATAAGCCGGAGTTCTTTGAACGCAGATTTCTTGCCGGGACGTATGGTACAATACAGTCAGCAAGATAGGATGGAGCTAGACCGTGTATGCAGCCGCATTTTGTACCAACTGTAATCTTCTGATGCTAGACATAGGGAGACCCGAAAATAATACGTTACAGTAATCGAGACGAGATGTAACGGACGCATGAATAATGATCTCAGCGTTGCTAGTGGACAAAATGGAACACATTTTAGCGATATTACGGAGATGAAAGAAGGCCGTTTTAGTAACACTCTTAATGTGTGACTCAAACGAGAGAGTTGGGTCGAATACCAAGATTCTTTACAGAGTCGGTTTGTTTAATTGTTTGGTTGTCAAATGTTAAGGTGGTATTATTAAATAGATGTCGGTGTTGAGCAGGACCGATAATCAGCATTTCCGTTTTCTTAGCGTTGAGTTGCAAAAAGTTAGCGGACATCCATTGTTTAATGTCATTAAGACACGCCTCCAGCTGACTACAATCTGGCGTGTTGGTCAGCTTTAGGGGCATGTAGAGTTGGGTGTCATCAGCATAACAGTGAAAGCTAACACCGTATTTGCGTATGATGTCACCTAGCGGCAGCATGTAAATACTAAAGAGTGCAGGGCCAATAACCGAACCCTGGGGGACTCCGCACGTTACCTTAATATAGTCCGATGTCACATTGTTATGGGAGACACACTGCATCCTGTCAGTAAGATAAGAGTTAAACCAAGACAAGGCTATGTCTGACATACCAATACGTGTATTGATACGCTCTAATAAATAATTATGATCGACGGTATCGAAAGCAGCGCTAAGATCAAGAAGCAGCAACATAGATGACGCATCAGAATCCATCGTTAGCAATAGATCATTAGTCATTTTTGCGAGGGCTGTCTCCGTAGAGTGATCTGCCCTGAAACCGGATTGAAAAGGTTCACAGAGATTGTTAGACGCTAAGTGTTCATTTAGCTGCTGTGCAACAATTTTTTCGAGGATTTTTGAGATAAACGGAAGGTGGGACACCGGCCGGTAGTTTACCATGAGGTCAGGATCGAAGTTAGGTCTTTTGAGTAGAGGGTGAATAACCACTTTTTTGAATGCTAAGGGAACGGTGCCAGAGGAAAGTGATAAGTTTATAATATTTAGCACTGATGGACCTAATAATACAAAAAGCTCCCTGATAAGTTTCCCAGGAAATGGGTCAAGTAAACATGTTGTTTGTTTTGTCCCATTTACAAATCTTAACAATTCCTCTAAGGTTATTTCATCAAAGAGAGAGAAACTATTTTGGGGGGCGGTATCCGTCGTATATACAGTCTTATCTGTGTTAATAGAACCCAGTTGTAGCTGGGATGCATTGGCTTTATTCTCCTTTCTAATGACTTCAATTTTCTTATTAAAGAAATTCATAAAGTCATCTACTGAGTGGGTGGAGCGACTGGGAGGAGTCCCTTGTTGGGTTAGCGATGCTACTGTACTAAACAAAAATTTAGGATCATTTTTGTTGAGGTGGATGAGATTTGAGTAATATTTAGCTTTAGCTAAGGTAAGCATGCGTTTAGAAGTTATTAAACTATCAGTCCATGCTTGATGGAAAACCTCAAGTTTAGTCGCGCACCATTTACGTTCCAGTTTTCTACATGATAATTTATGGGCTTTAGTTTCTTCTGTAAACCATGGGGTGCGCCTTTTAGGGGCCCTTTTTAGCTTTAGCGGTGCTACACTATCAATGGTGTCGCACAGGGCGTCGTTAAAGTTGTTAGTGAGGTTATCAATAGAGCCGACATAATTTGGGAATGGTGCCATTACCGAAGGCAGTAGGCCAGCAAGAGTCGTCGTTGTGGCAGCATTAATGTTGCGGCTGCTATAGTAGTTGTTATTATTATTAGTTTGTTGACAATGAGTCAGAACTTCAAATTTTATAAGGTAATGATCGGACATTACTTTAGTATACAGGAGTATCGTAACTTTGGAGGTGGTGACACCCCTGACAAGCACTAGATCTATCGTATTACCGTTGCGATGCGTGGTTTCATTTATTATTTGTGTAAGACCACAGCTATCAATTATAGTCTGGAGCGCCACGCACGGAGGGTCCGATGGGGTATTCATATGGATATTAAAGTCCCCCATTATGATTATATTGTCGGTGTGCGTCACTAGATCAGCAACAAACTCTGAGAATTCACTGATGAAGTCCGAATAGGGCCCAGGGGGGCGGTAGATAACAGCCAGGTGGAGAGGCAGCGGTGTGACAAACCTCATAGTGAGCACCTCAAACGAGTTATATTTATTATTTAGGTTAGGTGAAAGATTAAAGTTTTTGTTGTATATTAGTGTGACACACCCTCCCCTTTTAAGAGGACGGGCAACATGTGCATTCGTATAGTTAGGAGGAGATGCCTCATTTAGCGCAAAAAAAATCGTCTGGTTTGAGCCAGGTCTCGGCGAGAACAACGACGTCAAGATTGTTGTCTCTAATGACCTCATTAACTAATAATGTTTTGGAAGATAATGATCTTATGTTTAAAAAGCCCATATTATAGGTAGTGGGCTGTTTTGAGGATTTTTTATTGAAATTATCCATAGTAGCAATATTAATAATGTTGCGTTTATTATGCGTAGTGCACTTTAAATAGTTTCGACCATATCTAGGAATTGATACGACGGGAATTTTCAGATTGTTTGCTTGGTGCTTTGATAAACTGAACCATCATAGTTAGCCACCTCAGTAGAATGCATGTCTGCCTCTGACACAGTCACAGCAGAAAAAACATTATGTGAGTTGTATATTATTCTAAGATAATTGCTATGTGTGCAGGGATTATCCAGCCAGGCACTGGCTATTTCCAGTTTAAATGACTCCTTACCCGGACTCGCGCTTCTTTGAGGATTAGCCTTTTGCTTTGTTGTTAGCCCTGCTCGGCATCCCCGCTTCTGCTTCCGGTCACACCGCTTACGTCTCCTCCATTGACGGTCCCCGCAGGTACTTGACTTCGCTGCTTTAAAGGCCGCTGGGTGTAGCCCGCGAAGTATTCCCATGCTAGCGAGGAGGTCCACCGTACATGCATCTTTCAGTCTATATACATCCAGAATTGTCTGTCGGTCGTATGTGACCACGGAGTGTCCACACTTTGAGCCAGCCATGAAATTGACAGAATTGACGGGTATTTTTGCCAAATCGCTCTACACTCCCAAAAGCGTCTGCAAGCCGCTGCCATCAGGGCACCACCATCTTGTCAACTCTTAGACTCTTAGACTTAGACTTAAACTTCCTTTTTATTGTCATTCAAATTTGAACTTTACAGTACAGATAAGAACACAATTTCGTTACATTAGCTCATGGTAGTGCAGGATAAAAAAGCAATAAGGTGCATATATAAATAAATAAATAGGTTACTGTACAGATAAATATATTGCACTTTTTCACATGCATCCACGTTTATGGATATATGTTATATTGTCTTTTTTATTCCAGCGAGTTAATCTATTTTGGGGGGAGTTGAGGGGATTATTATGATGCGTTCAAGAGTCTTAAGGCCTGAGGGAAGAAGCTGTTACAGAACCTGGAGGTTCTGCCTCGGAGGCTGCGGAACCTCTTTCTAGGGTCCAGCAGTGAAAACAGTCTTTGGTGGGGGTGGGAGGAGTCTTTTCAGATTTTCTGAGCCCTGATCAGGCAGCAGCTTTTTGCGATCTCCTGGATAGGAGGAAGAGGAGTCCTGATTATCTTTTTCCGCCGTCCTCACCACTCTCTGCAGAGACTTCCAGTCTGAGGCACTGCAGGCTACAGTCCAGACAGAGATGCTGTTGGTCAGCAGGCTCTCTATAGTGCCTCTGTAGAATGTGGTGAGAACGGGGTGAGGGAGCTGTGCTCTTTCAATCCGACGCAAAAAGTGCATGCGCCGCTGAGCTCTTTTTACAAGAGCTCCAGTGTGTAGGGACCAGGTTATATTGTCAGTTGTCTGCACCCCCAGGAACTTGGTGCTACTTACCATCTCCACCGCTGTGCCGTTGATGAAGAATGGAGCGTGACTGGACTGGTGCTTCCTGAAGTCCACGATGATCTCCTTGGCCTTGTCGACATTCAGGACCAGGTTGTTGGTTCTGCCCCAGTCAACCAGATGTTTCACCTCCTCCCTGTAGTCCATGTAGTTGTTGTCACGGATGAGGCCCACTACTGTCGTGTCGTCCGCATACTTCACAATGTGGTTAGTAGTGGACCTGGGGCAGCAGTCATGGGTCTTCAACGTGAACAGCAGCAGACTTAGGACGCAGCCCTGGGGGGAGTCGGTGCTCAGGGAAATGGCACTGGAGGTGTTGTTGCCCACTCTCACAGACTGGGGTCTGTCCGTGAGGAAGTCAAGCAGCCAGTTGCATAGGGGGGTACTGAATCCAAGGGCGGCCAGTTTGCTCACCAAGTGCTGCTGGATGATGGTGTTGAATGCTGAGCTGAAGTCCAGAAACAACATCCGCATGTCTGTGTCCTTTCCTTCCAGATATTCTAAGATCAGTTGGAGTGCAGAGGAGATGGTGTCCTATGTGGAGCGGTTAGGGCGATAAGCAAACTGGTATGGGTCGAATGTGGGGCAAAGTCTGGAGACAATATATTCCTTTACAAGCCTCTCGAAGCGCTTCATTATGATGGGGTGAGTGCAACTGGGCGATAATCATTGAGGGAGGAGATTGTGGGTTTTTTAGGCACTGGAATGATTGTGTCTTAAAACATGATGATTCCACAGCCTTGGTCAGCGAGGTGTTGAAGATGTCTGTGAGAACCCCAGCCATCCGGTCTGCACATCCCTTAAGCACCTTGCCTGGAATGTCATCAGGTCCCGGTGCTTTCCGGGGGTTCACTCTCCTCAGGGTTTCCCGGACATCCGCTACGTCAGGGTTGAGCGGCTGCTCATCAAGGCGAGGGATGGATTTTCTCGCCAGAGTGGTGTTAAGTGCCTCAAACCTTGCAAAGTAGTTGTTAAGGTAATTTAGGAAGCTGATACTGTTGTCACAGGGACGGGGGCAGCTTTATAGTCCGTGATGACCTGTATGCCCTGCCATATTTGTCTAGTGTTTGTGGGGTTGTCGAAGAAGTACTGCACTTTCTGACTGTGAGCACGCTTTGCAACCTTAATGGCACGGTTCAGGTTAGCTCTGGCCGTTTTTAATGCTACCATGTCGCCAGACTTAAAAGCCTTGTTCCGAGCCTTCAGCATTGCACGTACCTCACTGTTCATCCAGGGTTTCTAGTTAGCCCGGTGGGGATGTTCTTGATCACACTGACATCATCCATGCACTTCTGAATGTATGCGGACACAGACTCTGCATACTCTTTCACACATGCGTGATGATTTTCGGTGGCGGCTGTCTTGAACATGTCCCAGTCTGTGGTTTCGAAGCAGTCTTGTAATGCTGACATTGCTCCCTCTGGCCACGTCCTCTCCTGCTTCACTGTAGCTTGCTTCCTGATCAGCAGGGGCTTGTATGCAGGAATTAGCATCACAGATAGATGGTCTGAGGAGCCGAGGTGGGGGCATGGTGCAGCTCTATACGCTTGTATAATATTGCTGAACACCATGTCCAGCTTGCTTCCACCCCTGGTAGCAAAATTCACATATTGATGGAAATGAGGGAACACAGTTTTCCTGTTAGCATGATTAAAATCCCCTGCCACGATGAAAGCTCCCTCTGGATGTGCAGATTGCAGTTAATTGATGGAGCAGTACAAATCATTCAAAGCTTCTTTGGTGTTAGCACTGGGAGGAATGTACACTGCTGTGAAGATCATAGCACTGAATTCCTGGGGTAAATAAAATGGCCTGCATTTTATAGTTAATATTTCTACATCGGGAGTGCAGTGACATGAGACTATCTTCCCATTATTGCACCAGTTGTTGATATATATACAAACACCACCACCTCAGAATTTACCAGTGAGAGTTCTGCTCCTGTCCGCCCAAAACATAGTTAGCCCCTCGATGCTAACTGCCTCGTCCGGAACGGATGGTTTCAGCCACGTTTCTTTGAGAAATATGGCGCAGCAGTCTCTCATCTTGCGTCTTGCAATTAAATCCAGCTTAAGGTAGTCCAGTTTGTTCTCCAGGGAGTGGAAATTTGAAAGCAGGATGGAAGGAAGCGGCGTTCTGTGAGGATTAGCCTTTAGCTTTGTTGTTAGCCCCGCTCGGCATCCCCGCTTCTGCATCTGATCACACCGCTTACGTCTCCTCCGTCGACGGTCCCCGTTGGTACTTGACTCCCCTGCTTCACAGGCCACTGGATGTAGCCGGCCTAGAATTCCGATGCTAGCAAGGAGGTCCAACATATACGCATCTTTCGGTCCAAAACGACCTGATCTATCCACATCCAGAATTGTCTGGCGGCCGTATGTTACCACGGAGTGTCCATGCTGCAAGTCAGCCATGAAATTCACAGAATTTACCGGTGTATTTGCCAAAATGTTCTATTTCTACCATGAGCATCTGAAGCCGCAGCCGAGCAGGGCGCCGTCCCGAGACCTAGCAGCGGCAGTGACCCTCGCCGAGGACCTTCTGGCAGTGCACTGCGAGGTGTGACCGGCACCCACACCGCGCAGACCGAGCGCGCAAGGGAAGGAGGAGGTATCACCGGTCCCAAGGCAATGCGCATGTGACTCTCCCTCTGTTCTTTCTCCGCAGGTCCCGGCTGCTGTTTATACGGTACTTCTCGCGCAGACGGCCTCTCAAACGCCTGGGAAGGCGTGCTGGAGGCGTGGGCGGCCCGATCACGTGCGTCAGGGACCTCCGTGGGTGAAAGTGAGGCAGGTGATCCGGGTGGCCGGCCCTCTGGTGCCCTCCCCCGGCCCGGGTGAGATGTACTGTATACCGGTAAGGATACAAGGGGGTACATACCGGGTGATAGTGGATTCGGGCTGCGAGCAGTCCATGATCCACCAGAACCTGGTTCGACCTGGGGCTTTGAGGTAGGAAGCACGGGTGAAAATGAGATGTGTTAATGGGGATGTGCACAATTACCCTTTGGTGCCAGTGGACATTTTGTATGATGGGCAAAAGCATATTGTCAAGGTTGCTGTAAGTGTGCACCTTACGCACTCCGTGATTTTGGGTACAAATTGGCCGGGGTTTAACCATTTAGTGACACAATGTGTAGGGGTGCGTTCACGGCCCGTAGGAAAGGGGAATATCCGCACAGTTCTCAGTGGCGACGCGGGTTCATCCGACACTGCCGAGGGGGAACCGGCGGGGGCTTCGCGGGAATGTTTATTTATAAAGCCCTAAAACACAAGTGTCTCAAAGGGCTGCACAAACTCACAACCCAGTGGGACGTCGATGTGAATGACTATGAGAAACCTTGGAGAGGACCGCATATGTGGGTGACCCCCCCGCCCCTCCCCGCCCCCCCCCCCCCCCCCCCCCCCCCCCCTCTAGGGGAGACCAAATGCAATGGATGCCGAGTGGGTCTGAAATAATATTGCAAAAGTCCAGTTCATAGTGGATCAAACATAATAGTGAGAGTCCAGTCCATAGTGGGGCCAGCAGGAGACCCTCTGGAGCGGAAACAGGTTAGCAGCGCAGAAATGTCCCCAACCGATGCACAGGTGAACGGTCCACCCCGGGTCCCGACTCTGGACAGTACAATACAATACAATACAATACAATACAAAAAACATTTACAGAATCGTTCTGTGTAATTGACTAATTTCACAACGTATATATCTGTGGATTATAGTCCTTTGCAGCTAACATATGGATGTATTTTTATAAATTTGTTCTATAATTTAGTGGGTGCGACTTATACACCGGTGCGCTCCATAGTCTGGGGAATATGCTATTTTGAGTAACTAGCTGCGCCACGTAACGAATTATACCCGTATGCTGAAGCACCACCAGTTGGGGGAGTGGCCGTGCCAGCAACCAGAGGGTTCCTGGTTCTATCCCCACCTTCTACCAACCTCGTCACGTCCACTGTGTTCTTGAGCAAGACACTTCACCCTTGCTCCTGATGGGTCGTGGTTAGCGCCTTGCATGGCAGCTTCCGCCATCAGTGTGTGAATGTGTGTGTGTGAATGGGTGAATGCGGAAATAGTGTCAAAGCGCTTTGAGTACCTTGAAGGTAGAAAAGCGCTAACCCATAACCACTCTTGTGGCGCTAATACAAATAAAAAAGACAGGCGACCTGGGGAGTACTCCTTGATAATAAATAGTCCTGTTTATTAGTAAAAAATCAGCCCTTATCAAAAGGGGTTTGACATAAATCACAGCTTTGGCAGATGACTGTTTCTCTGTGTCTGTGCCAAATTAGGTTGCTATCTGGACTTGCCTCCTAAAAGTGTGATGGATGCTGGACTGCGAGTTTACAGGCATCGCCTGGTTTATTACTGAAAAATAGAGGTCAGTTGTTCCGTGACTTATAAAAGAGTGTGTGAGCATTCTCGTAACAAGTCGAGCTGATTCTGTAAAAGCGCAAATAAAAGCCATCTAAGACGTAGATCATGTGATAATTTATCTTAATCAAGTCCATTAACTCCTCGCCTGGCGTGTATGATTGATCATCGGCAGCCATATTTGCTGGACGTCCAACTGCTGCCAAACAGCTGCTTTCTGTGGCTGTAATCAGGCACCATTAGTATATCTGACACGAACACTCGGCTTTCTCTCGCATGTTCACACCATGGCGTGCTTGCAGCGAGCCTTCATGAGCGCCACTCGCCTGCAGGGAGCGGGCAAAGTTAAGTTTGTTAATTGAGAGTGTCAAAACTTTTAGCTGCCGAACGACGCAGAGACATAATCCTGTGTCTCCTCTGGAATGGATTGTCCACCTGCTAATTACGGCAAGCAACAGCGGTAAGAAGCAAATCGACAGAAGGGTTTGTAACCTCTAGTTTCTAGCTCACTTTTCTTGCTCAACCCAACAGGGAGAGGACTCGCTTGTTGATGTCCTGCAGAGCCACATTATGGTCGCTAACTAACACGGAATGGAGCAGGATTCGCCAATTTAGACTCCCGGGTTGTCTTTTACACTGGAGGTCTTGAGATGTACAGTGTAACCTCGATTTACTTCACTTTGCTACGATTTAGTTAGTTCTTGAAAATTGTTCGTAAACCGAAAAGTTTGTAATGTGGAGCGGAGTGCCCTTGAAAAAACTATATAGAAATAAATAATTATGTGACGCCTCGAAAAAAGTCCCTATTTTAGTAAAATAATATACTGTATGTATACACATATAGGTATGTATATATATATATATATATATATATATAGTATATATATATATATATATATATATATATATATATATATATATATATATATATATATATATATACACACAAAAATATATACACATACATAAATGTATACACATACATAAATGTATACACATATACATTTATATAGATACACATATACATATATACACACAAATAATACATATATACATAAAGATATACATACAGTATACACATACACATACATACATATATATATATATATTATAATATATAT
>NC_084752.1:34509563-34554695 GCF_033978785.1 Entelurus aequoreus | reverse complement strand
ATTTACATCTAACACAATTTCCAACTCATATGGAAACGGGATTTGTATTTTAAGTGCGCCTTATAGTCCGAAAAATAGGGTATTTTAACTGTGGGTCCATGTCCATAAGCTGTACGCTTTTAGGGTTACCATTTTTGCAGATCGGACTCTGATATTAACGAAATAAACAATAATGTAGTACACAATTACACTACCGTTCAAAAGTTTGGGGTCACATTGAAATGTCCTTATTTTTGAAGGAAAAGCACTGTACTTTTCAATGAAGATAACTTTAAACTAGTCTTAACTTTAAAGAAATACACTCTATACATTGCTAATGTGGTAAATGACTATTCTAGCTGCAAATGTCTGGTTTTTGGTGCAATATCTACATAGGTGTATAGAGGCCATTTCCAGCAACTATCAGTCCAGTGTTCTAATGGTACAATGTGTTTGCTCATTAGCTCAGAAGGCTAATTGATGATTAGAAAACCTTGTGCAATCATGTTCACACATCTGAAAACAGTTTAGCTCGTTACAGAAGCTACAAAACTGACCTTCCTTTGAGCAGATTGAGTTTCTGGAGCATCACATTTGTGGGGTCAATTAAACGCTCAAAATGGCCAGAAAAAGAGAACTTTCATCTGAAACTCGATAGTCTATTCTTGTTCTTAGAAATGAAGGCTATTCCACAAAATTGTTAGGGTGACCCCAAACTTCTGAACGGTAGTGTATGTCTGTCTGTAAATAAATAATAGACAAAGGCCAAATTGTGACAGTCCGACATGCCTCTCTGCTTTAGACGTACCGCCACGAGAAGCAAAATAGCGCTTTGTAAATTGAAGGAGTTGTCCGCGTCTTAAATGCGATTACGGTGAAATGTTTCCATAAATCTTGTGTTTCCACTCGTGATTTTTGCTGGCCACTCTCTGACTCGCCCGTGTTCCTTTCCCCTCCGGGAGAACACGGGAGATGACATCGCCCGCTATTATCGACAAATTCGTTTGTTGGCGACAAATCAAAGTGGTTCAGCCGTCTTTCAGAAAGCAAACATAAGAAAAAGCTTAAAAAAGTGGATGTGTTTCTGTCAGGGGGGGGAACAGCTTGGATGATGCCTTCAAATGTTCCAGTTCCAGTCACACATTTAAAAAAATATATATATCGCTCTTGAATCAACACTAGTAGTTAAAGGCCTACTGAAAGCCACTACTACTGACCACGCAGTCTGATAGTTTATATATCAATGATGAAATCTTAACATTGCAACACACCCGCTAAACGTCCGGTTGAAAACGTCTATGTATGATGACGTATGCGAGTGACGTCCCTAGTTAAACGGAAGTATCGGTACACCATTGAATCCAATACAAAAAGCTCTGTTTTCATCACAAAATTCCACAGTATTCTGGACATCTGTGTTGGTGAATCTTTTGCAATTTGTTTAATGAACAATGAAGACTGCATAGAAGAAAGTTGTAGGTGGGATCGGTGTATTAGCGGCTGGCTGCAGCAACACAACCAGGAGGACTTTGACTTGGATAGCAGACGCGCTATCCGACGCTAGCCGCCGACCGCATCTGTGATCGGGTGAAGTCCTTCGTCCTTCCGTCGATCGCTGGAACGCAGGTGAGCACGGGTGTTGATGAGCAGATGAGGGCTGGCGTAGGTGGAGCGCTAATGTTTTTAGCATAGCTCAGTGAAGTCCCGTTGCTAAGTTAGCTTCAATGGCGTCGTTAGCAACAGCATTGTTAAGCTTCGCTAGCCTGGAAAACATTAACCGTGTATTTGCATGTCCATGGTTTAATAGTATTGTTGATTTTCTATCTATACTTCCAGTCAGGGGTTTATTTATTTTGTTTCTATCTGCAGTTAAGCACAATGCTATCACGTTAGCTCCGTAGCTAAAGAGCTTCGCCGATGTATTGTCGTGGAGATAAAAGTCACTGTGAATGTCCATTTCCCGTTCTCGACTCTCATTTTCAAGAGGATATAGTATCCGAGGTGGTTTAAAACACAAATCCGTGATCCACAATAGAAAAAGGAGAAAGTGTGGAATCCAATGAGCCAGCTTGTACCTAAGTTACGGTCAGAGCGAAAAAAGATACGTCCTGCACTGCATTCTAGTACTTCACTCTCACGTTCCTCATCCACGAATCTTTCATCCTCGCTCAAATTAATGGGGTAATCGTCGCTTTCTCGGTCCGAATCGCTCTCGCTGCTGGTGTAAACAATGGGGAAATGTGAGGAGCCTTTCAACCTGTGACGTCACGCTACTTCCGGTACAGGGCAAGGCTTTTTTTTATCAGCGACCAAAAGTAGCGAACTTTATCGTCGATGTTCTCTACTAAATCATTCAGCAAAAATATGGCAATATCGCGAAATGATCAAGTATGACACATAGAATGGATCTGCTATCCCCGTTTAAATAAGAACATTTCATTTCAGTAGGCCTTTAAAGGTCCCATTCTGTGCTATTTGTCAACTATTTTAAAGGAGTCTATCATGCAAACACAACTTTTCCTGCCTACTGTCATGACCTGGCAGCTCTTCTGCCGCCTATCTCTTTTTGACTACGTCAGCTCTCCAGTCCCTTCACCCGGCGCCAGGAGATTTCCTGATGTTTCACCCTTCCAGTTGAGTACGTCTCCTCCGCTTTGGCTCCGCTCGCGCTTCTCGTTCCTTGTGGTTCCGTCGGTTGTAGTGTTAGTTGTTATTCTCCACACCAAACTTAACAGGCTAGACTACTGCAACTCACTTCTTGTCGGGATTCCTTAGCAAGAACATCCAGAAGCTGCAATACATCCACAATAGTGCTGCTCGGATCACAACAATCCTCAAATCCCTTCACTGGCTTCTGTTCCACACTGTCTTTAATGACATTCAAACTTTACTTCAATCAATAACGGAGCAGCATCTCCTCATCCGTGGCTCACTAGTGCAACAACAACGCCCAGAATGTGTCCCGTGAATAAACCGTCCGACCGGAACTCTCTAATAACTAAAGTTCCTTGGGTGAATAATGTAACTCACTACACCGGTATGTTTTAGTGCTTCCATGGCAAGTTTACTGACATAAGTAAGAACTTTACACTACTTTATATTACAAATGGCAACAGTGGAGGATGAATGTCTCATAACAAGAATATAGAGAAAAAGAAGAAGCTTATCGACTACGGTGTCTACACAGACTACAATGGCGGACCGCGCACACATTTGCAGTACTTATGCAGATCCCAAATACACATCAGCAGGTACCAGAAGTTAAGAAAAGTTGGTTTTCGATAATATTGCGAAACAAAACGCTAGCTAATAGGTGCCATTTTGTAGTCCTTATACACACACCATAATATTACTCCTATGTTTAATGTGCCGACAATCCATCAAGCGGTGTGGCTTCATAGCTTACCAAAGTCCTACTAAAAACATTTTGACGGATTTTTGAGCGCCTTGTGTAATGTTCTATATTCTCAATGGAACATTTAAAGTTTTGGTGTTGTTTACTGCCATCATATTGCAGTCTACATGTATCTCTTATTTATGGGTGCCATCTACTGGTCACACTTATCATTACACCATGTACCAAATAAAATTGCTTCGAGGTCAGTAAACACAAGCAGAATTATGCCGTACATTAGGCACACCAGGTTATAAGGCGCACTGTCCATTTTTTGAGAAAATTAAATTACAAACCGTTTTCCATATGAGTTGGGAAATTGTGTTAGATGTAAATATAGACGGAATACAATGATTTGCAAATAATTTTCAACCCATATTCAGTTGAATATGCTACAAAGACAACATATTTGATGTTCAAACTCATAAACTTTACATTGTTCTTTTAAAAAAGCCTTTTTTTTTAGATATATGCATACTAGTTCTAGCTATTTGGCTGTTGTAGTTTTTATTTTATTTTTTTAATACACTGTAGCACTTTGAGGTTGTTTACTCAATGTAAAGTGCTTTTTACAAATAAAATATATCATTATTATTATTTATTTTGTGTTGCATCCTTAGTTCTTCTTTTCCTCACTCCTTTTTGACTGCTTTGTTATGTGTATGCTCTGCGTTGAGGTCCTCGATCATGACAACTATTGTGTTGGTACCTGCGGTTGTGCATTTGGGATCTGCATAAGTCCCGAAAATTTGAAAGCAAACCATCCATCCATTTCCTACCGCTTGTCCCTTTGAAAGCAAACCATGAAGGAGATATTTATAAACCAATCTTGCTGTCCTTCCTACTTCCGGGAAACAAGCCGTATATGGTAGAGATTTACCCAAAGTGCTTTGCGTAAGTCCGCAACTGTCTTCAATAGGCTCCTTCTTTTTCACTTTTCTCTTGTTATGGGGCAGACTGGCTCCTACATGCACATGCATCCGCCGCTGTTCCCATTTCTAATACCAAGCAGTGTACCGTTCAAAAACAAGTCGACCCACTATTGAAGCATTGAAAACTACAACAGAGATGGCGGAGGGAAGACGCAGTCAAAGTGGAGGCACGTAAATAAGACCGCCCACAAAACAGCAAATCTTGAAGAGACGGACGGTCAGAAAGTTTCGAAAACCGTCTGTAAAAAAATAATCTATGGAACATTTTGACCAAAGAACCACCATTACATGTTATGTAGACCGTAAGGAATTCTTTTAAATGTAGAACAAAATCATAATATGAACTTTTAAATAGGTCTCAGAGCTCCTACAGTATTGTATTGGCTGACATTTTCCTGACAGTTTAAAAGTGCTTTTAGTAAACCCCACTGGGACCAAGCTGGTTTATGCATCGGCAGCTTAAAATGCTAATGAGCTATAATCGTCCACACCTGTCGCTGACAAGAGTGTGTGGCTCCAACGAGCACTGTTGAGAACTTTATCCACTTTTTACATACAATATTAGGGATGTAAGATCAACGCTACGCTCCTGAGTGGTTAGTGATACCGGGACCGATAACTGCACGTTGATCCACTCAAAGACTGAAGATGAAAACAAGAGACATTACCCAGCAGGCACAAGACATTGAAACAACGTTGACAACTTAATGTATTAGGTCCTGATGTTGAGCAACTCAAATACAACGTTGAAACAACATGCTTTGTGACAACCTTTAATCAATGTTGGGTTCTGACGTTGATTTAATCATTGAATTTTGGTCATTTCCTAACTTACTTGTACCTCCAGTTGAAAGTTTAGGATGAACAGAAGGGCAATGCAGCACTGCAGTGAGCAAAGTGGTCCTAAAGATGGCGCCATATCACAAACAATAACACCTTTATTCAGTGTATTTGCTTGTTTGTTTGTTTGTTTTAGAAATACTTGCATTAAGGCCGTCAGCGATGAAAAAATCCATAAGCCCCCCGTTTTATAGGCCACAGGGTTCAAAGCGTAGGAAAAAAGTAGCGATTTACAAACTAGAATATGCGGTAAGTTCATAAATTGGGGTTAGATATTAAAGGCCTACTGAAACCCACTACTACCGACCACGCAGTCTGATAGTTTATATATCAATGATGAAATCTTAACATTATAACACATGCCAATACGGCCGGGTTAACTTATAAAGTGACATTTTAAATTTGCCGCTAAACTTCCGGTTCGAAACGCCTCTGAGGATGACGTATGCGCGTGACGTAGCCCGGGGAACACGGGTATGCCTTCCACATTGAAGCCAATACGAAAAAGCTCTGTTTTCATTTCATAATTCCACAGTATTCTGGACATCTGTGTTCGTGAATCTGTTGCAATCATGTTCATTGCATTATGGAGAAGGAAGCTGAGCAAGCAAAGAAGAAAGTTGTCGGTGCGAAATGGACGTATTTTTCGAACGTAGTCAGCAACAACAGTACACAGCCGGCGCTTCTTTGTTTACATTCCCGAAAGATGCAGTCAAGATGGAAGAACTCGGATAACAGAGACTCTAACCAGGAGGACTTTTGACTTCGATACACAGACGCCTGTAGAGAACTGGGACAACACAGACTCTTACCAGGATTACTTTGATTTGGATGACAAAGACGCAGACGTGCTACTGTGAGTATGCAGCTTTGGCTTCTAAACATTTGATCGCTTGACCGTATGTGCGCAACTTTTTTTTGCGTATGTACGTAACTTTTTAAAAATATATAAGCTTTATGAACCTTGGGTTAGGTGAACGGTCTTTTGGGCTGAGTGATTGTGTGTGTTGATCAGGTGTTTGAATTGTATTGGCGTGTTCTATGGAGCTAGGAGCTAGCAGAGGAGCTAGGAGCTAGCATAACAAACACGCAGGTGTTTTTATGCAGGATTAATTTGTGGCATATTAAATATAAGCCTGGTTGTGTTGTGGCTAATAGAGTATATATATGTCTTGTGTTTATTTACTGTTGTAGTCATTCCCAGCTGAATATCAGGTCACCCCCGGCTCTCACAGCATCTTCCCTATCTGAATAGCTTCAACTCCCCACTAGTCCTTCACTTGCACTTTACTCATCCACAAATCTTTCATCCTCGCTCAAATTAATGGGGAAATTGTCGCTTTCTCGGTCCGAATCTCTCTCACTTCATGCGGCCATCATTGTAAACAATAGGGAACTTTGCGTATATGTTCAACTGACTATGTCACGCTACTTCCGGTAGGGGCAAGCCTTTTTTTTATCAGATACCAAAAGTTGCAATCTTTATCGTCGTTGTTCTATACTAAATCCTTTCAGCAAAAATATGGCAATATCGCGAAATGATCAAGTATGACACATAGAATAGATCTGCTATCCCCGTTTAAATAAAAAAAATTCATTTCAGTAGGCCTTTAATATGTTATTCTTGTAAAATATATACATTGTTCATCATAATGTTACCTACTCAGTGGCCTAGTGGTTAGAGTGTCCGCCCTGAGATGGGTAGGTTGTGAGTTCAAACCCCGGCCGAGTCATACCAAAGACTATAAAAAGTGGGAGCCATTACCTCCCTGCTTGGCACTCAGCATCAAGGGTTGGAATTGGGGGTTGAATCACCAAAATGATTCCCGGGCGCGGCCACCGCTGCTGCCCACTGCTCCGCTCACCTCCCAGGGGGTGAATAAGGGCATGGGTCAAATGCAGAGGACACATTTCACCACACCTAGTGTGTGTGTGACAATCATTGGTACTTTAACTTTAACTTAACTTAAAACGTACCACACTCAAAAGTTTTGATTTCAGCCCCGGATTCTACAAAAGCCAAAAGCAGTGAAGTTGTCACGTTGTGTAAATGGTAAATAAAAAGAGAATACGATGATTTGCAAATCCTTTTCAACTTATATTCAATTGAATAGACTGCAAAGACAAGATATTTCATGTTCACACTGAGAAACTTCCTGTTTTTTTGCAAATAATCATGAACTTAGAATTTGATGGCAGCAACACATTGCAAAAAAGTTGTCATTTTTACCACTGTGTTACATGGCCTTTCCTTTTAACAACACTCAGTAAAGGTTTGGGAACTGAGGAGACACATTTTTGAAGGGGAATTATTTCCCATTCTTGCTTGATGTACAGCTTAAGTTGTCCAACAGTTGTGGTATTTGACACTTCAAATTGCGCCATACATTTTCAATGGGAGACAGGTCTGGACTACAGGCAGGCCAGTCTAGTACCCGCACTCTTTTACTATGAAGCCACACTGTTGTAACATGTGGCTTGGCATAGTCTTGCTGAAATAAGCAGGGGCGTCCATGGTAACATTGATTGGATGGCAACATATGTTGCTCCAAAAGCTGTATGTACCTTTTAGCATTAATGGTGCCTTCACAGATGTGTAAGTTACCCATGCCTTGGGCACTAATACACCCCCATACCATCACACATGCTGCCTTTTACAATTTGCATCTAGAACAATCCGGATGGTTCTTTTCCTCTTTAGTCCAGAGGACACAACGTCCACAGTTTCCAAAAACTATTTGAAATGTGGACTGGTCAGACCACAGAACACTTTTCCACTTTGCATCAGTCCACCTTAGATGAGCTCGGGCCCAGCGAAGCCGGCGGGCGTTTCTGGGTGTTGTTGATAAATTGCTTTGACTTTGCATAGTAGAGTTTTAACTTGCACTTACAGATGTAGCGACCAACTGTAGTTACTGACAGTGGTTTTCTGAAGTGTTACTGAGCCAATGTGGTGATATCCTTTACACACTGATGTTGCTTTTTGATGCAGTACTGCCTGAGGGATCCAAGGTGCGTAATATCATGGCTTACGTGCAGTGATTTCTCCAGATTCTCTGAAACTTTTGATGATATTACGGAGCGTAGATGGTGAAATCCCCAAATTCCTTGCAATAGCTGGTTGAGAAATGTTGTCCTTAAACAATTGGCTCAGGTATTTGTTGACAAAGTGGTGACCCTCGCCCCCGTCCTTGTTTGTGAATGACTGAGCATTTCATGGAAGCTGCTTTTATACCCAATCATAGCACCCACCTGTTCCCAATTACCCTGTTCACCTGTGGGATGTTCCAAATAAGTCTTTGATGAGCATTCCTCAACTTCCTCAGTCTTTTTTGCCACTTGTGCCAGCTTTTTTGATAAATGTCGCAGGCATGAAATTCCAAATGAGCTAATATTTGCTAAAAATAACAACGTTTACCAGTTTGAACGTTAAATATCTTGTCTTTGCGGTCTATTCAATTGAATATAAGTTGAAAAGGATTTGCAAATCCTTGGATTCTCTTTTTATTTACCATTTACACGACGTGACAACCTCACTGCTTTTGTACGAGACAAGTATTTTCGCTGGTCTGACATGCAGTTTCTGGAGACACAAATTAAGAATGTTTATATTTGTTTTTATTCCCTAAATCGCAAATTTGGGGACGGCGGCAGCTGTTCTGCCTCGACGCCACAACAATTAGAGACAGATGTAGCAATCAGTGAACTCACGGCAACACGGAAATGATTTCAACATCCCGGCGAGGAGGGCGAGGAGCAGAAACGTGCCAAGGGGGAATCTTCCCTCCGTGTTGCCATCAGTCAAAATGGGGCCTGAGAGAAGCCTCGGCAGATGCATTCATTACGCACTGAAGGGTAAGAGCGGCTCCTTCCTAACGCCGACTGCGCTCTGATTACGGCGCTGAGACGTTTGCGCTCCTCCCTTCCTGCGCTCACACATCCCTTATTCTGCTCTGGCCCTGGTGGACATGGCCGGCCTACCCTTGCACTTGTCATTACACTTGCAATTCCAACCTTTCCAAAAAAAAACCCCGACAAGATAGGGCTTATAAAATAAGTTCTATTAGTAGATATATTTGGCTACACAGCAGTCACAGCTAAGTCATCAACTCTTCCCCACTGCAAAATCTTCCACAAGGCCTGACGGCTTAAAATATTCCAGCACATCAAATTTGGGGTATTTAGGTGTTGCAGTATCATACTTCTGAAAGTGGAAACTTCAATGTTCACTTTCGGTGCACACCAAGAACTCTTGAGAGTACAAAGACACGGACGGGCACAGGCAGAGGTGTGGACTCGAGTCACATGACTTGGACTCGAGTCATGAATTTGGCGACTTTAGACTCGACTTGACAAAATGTAAAGAGACTTGCAACTCCACTTAGACTTTAAAGGCCTACTGAAAGCCACTACTACCGACCACGCAGTCTGATAGTTGATATATCAATGATGAAATCTTAACATTGCAACACATGCCAATACGGCCGGGTTAACTTATAAAGTGCAATTTTAAATTTCCCGGGAAATATCCGTGTGAAAACGTCTATGTATGATGACGTATGCGCGTGACGTCAATGGTTGAAACGGAAGTATTCGGACACCATTGAATCCAATACAAAAAACTCTGTTTTCATCTCAAAATTCCACAGTATTCTGGACATCTGTGTTGGTGAGTCTTTTGCAATTTGTTTAATGAACAATGAAGACTGCAAAGAAGAAAGCTGTAGGTGGGATCGGTGTATTAGCGGCTGGCTGCAGCAACACAACCAGGAGGACTTTGAGATGGATAGCAGACGCGCTAGCCGCCGACCTCACCTTGACTTCCTCCGTCTCAGGGCCGCCGACCGCATCTATGATCGGGTGAAGTCTTTCGTCGCTCCGTCGATCGCTGGAACGCAGGTGAGCACGGGTGTTGATGAGCAGATGAGGGCTGGCGTAGGTGGATAGCTAATGTTTTTAGCATAGCTCTGTGAGGTCCCGTTGCTAAGTTAGCTTCAATGGCGTCGTTAGCAACAGCATTGTTAAGCTTCGCCAGGCTGGAAAGCATTAACCGTGTAGTTACATGTCCTTGGTTTAATAGTATTGTTGATTTTCTGTCTATCCTTCCAGTCAGGGGTTTATTTCTTTTGTTTCTATCTGCATTTAAGCCCGATGTCCTATCACGTTAGCTCCGTAGCTAAAGAGCTTCGCCGATGTATTGTCGTGGAGATAAAAGTCACAGTGAATGTCCATTTCGCGTTCTCGACTCTCATTTTCAAGAGGATATAGTATCCGAGGTGGTTTAAAACACAAATCCGTGATCCACAATAGAAAAAGGAGAAAGTGTGGAATCCAATGAGCCAGCTTGTACCTAAGTTACGGTCAGAGCGAAAAAAGATACATCCTGCACTGCACTCCAGTCCTTCACTCTCACGTTCCTCATCCACAAATCTTTCATCCTCACTCAAATTAATGGGGTAATCGTCGCTTTCTCGGTCCGAATCGCTCTCGCTGCTGGTGTAAACAATGGGCAAATGTGAGGAGCCTTTCAACCTGTGACGTCACGCTACTTCCTGGAACAGGCAAGGCTTTTTTTTTATCAGCGACCAAAAGTTGCGAACTTTATCGTCGATGTTCTCTACTAAATCCTTTCAGCAAAAAATATGGCAATATCACGGAATGATCAAGTATGACACATAGAATGGATCTGCTATCCCCGTTTAAATAAAAAAATATATACCGTAATTTCCGGACTATAAGCCGCTACTTTTTCCCCTCGTTCTGGTCCCTGCGGCTTATACAAGGGTGCGGCTTATATACGGCCTGTTCTTCTCCGACACCGACAAAGAGGATTTCGGTGGTTTTAGTACGCAGGAGGAAGACGATGACACAATGATTAAAGACTGACTTTTGTATATATATATATTTATTTATTTTATTTTATTTTTTATTTTGTGTGTGGCGTCGCGCGGGTCTCGCTTCCTGTTGGGTGGGGTCCGTGCCCGTGTGGCCCGACCTTGCGCTGTGGGGTCTCTGTTGGCGACCTGATGTGGTGGCGGCGCGGCGCCCGTGTCTGGTCTGGATACTGTGTCTCGGTTGTTTGGGCGGTGGTGTGTTTGTGCGGGTTTGGGTTGGGGTGGTGGGGTCTTTTGGCGGGGAGGGGGTGTTGGTGTCTCTTGTTTGCGTGTTGGCGTTTGGGCTTGCTGGCGGGCTGGCGCTGGCTGGTATCTGTGATCCTGTTGGCGTGTGGTTGCCGGTCGCGGTTTATTTTTTGATCGCTTTGATTTGATTGGGTGGTGCTGGCTGTCTGTGGGTGTTGTGGCTGCTGTTTCTGCTGCCGTTTGTTTGTGGTGTGGGCGCCCGTGGCTGCTGGGTCTGGTGCAGGGGGGTGGCTGATGTTGTGACTGGTGGCAGCGCGCGCGCGTGGTGGTTGTCGGGGCTGACAAACTGTGTATATGTATGTGTATGTGTGTGCGTGTATGTATGTATGTATGTATGTATGTATGTATGTATGTATGTATGTATGTATGTATGTATGTATATATATGTGTATGTGTATGCATGTGTATGTGTGTGTATGTGTACATGTGTATGTTTATGTGTATGTATATATATATGTATGTATATTTCTGGGGGTACGTTCTGGGCCTGCCTGTCGGGTGGGGGTCGGCGCCTCAGGCTACTGCATCCGGACTGCGTGTCTGGAGCTCCTGGGTCCCGCCGTCCATCCCTTCCGGGTGGCCGTCTTGGTTGGGGCCTGCTGGGTCTGGTCCCTGCGTCTACTGTGGTGGCTTGGTGCTGCAGGGTATTCCGAGGTGCTGCGAGTCAGCCAGTTGTTGGGGTAGCGACCTTGTGTGTCAGCATGTCTGTGATCTTCTTTTAATTCTTTTTTTATTTATTTATTTATTTATTTATTTTTATAAATAGATTTAATTATTTATTTATTTATTTTTCCCCCCCTTTTTAAAAAAAATATATTTTATTAATATTATTATTATTATGTATTTATTTATTTTATTTATTTATTCCCCTACCTCGGGGGGGGGGGACTCGGCGGGGCGGTTGCTGGTTGTTCCATCTCCATCGTTGGGGTCCCTGCGGGTGGGGTGGGTGGTTCCTGTGGCCCCGTGCTGGGTGGTCCTGTGGCGGCCGGCTTGGGTGGGGTGGCCGTGGGCTGGCCTCGCCGCGCTCTCCGGGGGTGGGGGGGGGCTCGTGGGGGCCCTGTTGCCGGTGGGGCGGGGGCGGTCTTCCCGTCCGGTTGCGGGGGGTCTCCGGGCCCCTCGGGCGGGGCGTCCCGCCTTTCTGTCCGTGTGGGGTGTGGTCTCTCGCTGGCTTGGGGTCTGGCTTCCCCCTGTTTTTCTCGTGCCTTGTCCTCTGCCGGGTGCGTCTGTCTGCGGCCTGCTGCTGGCCCTTGTGGGCGGCACGGTGGGCCAGGCTCTGGGGTTCCTGTCGCTGTCCGTCTTGGCTGCGTGGGGGCGGTGGCCCCTGGTTCCCTGGGCACCACACCTACTGTTTGTGAGATGGGTTCTCGGGGAGGCTGGGGCCGTACTCTGGCTCCCGCACACACTGGGAGTCAAATGTATTGTACATGCAAATTCACATATACTCACACACATACATACAGACATACATAGGTACCTACGCTCCCACATACATATACAAATAAATACAGTACATATTTACACACTCAAAGTTCGTACTTCCACACGCACATTCATTATACAAACATACTGTATACACATACTGTACATATACATTCACTGTAAAAACATACATATACACATACTGTACATATACATTCACTGTACAAACACACACATACTACACATACATTCACTGTACAAACACACACATACATATACTGTACATATACATTCACTGTACAAACACACATTTACACATACTGTACATATACATTCACTGTTCAAACACACATACTGTATACACATACTGTACATATACATTCGCTGTACACACATATACACATACTGTACATATACATTCACTGTACAAGCACACATACACATACTGTACATATACAAGTACATATGCACACATACACTCATGCACATAATCACGTTTCATCAAACATATATTAACGTTGTTGCCCTAGGGTAAACTGGGTATAACACATGGCACACTGACAAAGCTTAACCTATTGTTACTATAACAATCTACAAGGTTAAGGTTGCTTCTCTTTCTTCCCCTCCATTTTTCTGCATTCTTTCGTATCTCAAGTTATCATTACGTATATGTATTGTTGCATTTGAACAATTGTATTGTTGATAATAAAGGTAAAGTACTGGTATTGTTTATTATCAATAGCACTATTTCTATTGGTATTCATATTGCTCCATTTTTAGTGTAATAATGCTCATTGTCATTTCTGTATTTTTTTTATTTTTATTTTTTTAATTTTCGCTAACTGCTTATTTGCTATTACTTTTACCATCATATTTGTACATGTCGTATTTGCTGATGTTGCTCTGTTGTTGTTGTTGTTGTGTTTGCTGTTGTTGTTTTTGTCTCTCTGTCTAATCCCCCTCTTGTCCCCACAATTCCCCCCTCGGTCTTCCTTTTTCTCTCTTTCTATCCCCTCCTGCTCCGGCCCGGCTGCACCAAATGATAATATAAATACATTTAATAAAGTCAAAATACAAGTAAGGCAACAAGAGAAGAATCCTACACTTCTCTTTTGTAAAGTAAATCTGAACAGCCGATATGGGCATCTACATCTGCTATATGATTTGCCCGAGAAGCTGGGCAGGACATTATAAAAAAAAAAAAAAAAAAAAAAAAAAAAAAAAAAAAAAGACTGACTTTTTATATACCGGTAGGCTGGTTATTTTGATAACGTACAGGCGAGCACTTTGTATTACTTTGCACCGTTGTATTATTTGTACTCTGCACGAATGCTGTTCGCCATGTCAAAGATGTGAAAGTTTGATTGAATGATTGAAAGATTTATTGTTAATAAATGGGACGCTTTGCGTTCCCAAACAGTCATCTCTGTCCCGACAATCCCCTCCGTGGTAGCAGGAACCCCTATATACTACGCTAATTACACATCAAAACCCTGTGGCTTATAGTCGGGTGCGGCTTATATATGGAGCAATCTGTATTTTCCCCTAAATTTAGCTGGTGCGGCTTATAGTCAGGTGCGGCTTATAGTCCGGAAATTACGGTAATTTCAGTAGGCCTTTAACACTTTTGTGCAAAAAAGTACAGTTCCACTTGTTTTTTCAAATGTGTTTATTTTGTAAAGGAATGAGTTAGATGTTTAAAATGACTGTATAACAGTGCTATTATAAAGTGCAATATCAGCACTACTTTTTTTTCCTGCAATTTTTAAATGCACTTGTTTTAATAAATAAACACAGCGTTTTAAAAGCATACACAATCTGTGTAAATATATTAGTCTGTGGTTAATAGGACTTGAAATGACTCAAATCTCAAAATGCAGGACTTGGGACTTGACTTGAGACTTTCCAGTCTTGACTTTGGACTTGATTCAGGACTTGCCTGTCTTGACTCGGGACTTGACTTGATACTTGAGGGCAAAGACTTGAGACTTACTTATGACTTGCAAAACAATGACTTGGTCCCACCTCTGGGCACAGGCATATACATCAAGGAATTAATGGCGTCTCGAAGCAATCGAGGATAACTAATGCGTTCCATTTGTACTGGGAAGTCGGAATTTCGGAGTTCCTCGTCGAAATTCCAACTGGAAATGTCCGACTCGGACAGTCAGAGCATTCTGACTGTAAAACAAACTCAAGCCATCCCTTGAGTTTGTTTCAAAGATGGCTGCTCCGGATGTGAACGACGATATCCGCGAAGGCTGGACAATTAATAGCATTTTTATTTCGCTTTCCCATTATGGCTTCTCACGATCAGTGATGGGTAGTAACAGGCTAGACTACTGCAACTCACTTCTGGTCGGGATCCCCAGCAAGAACAACCAGAAGCTGCAGTACTAACAGAATAGTGCTGCTAGGATCCTGATGAGAGTGCGGAAATACGACCACATCACAACGGTTCTCAAATCCTTTCACTGGCTTCCTGTTCCACTCAGGGTTGAATACAAAGTCTCCCTACTAACCCACCAGTGCCTCCATGGAAATGCCCCCCCTCTACCTCAAAGAACTGCTCACCACCCAAATCCTCCACACGATACCTCCGCTCCGGACAGACTAACTTCCTCCAACATCCGAGGACAAAGCTCCAAACTATGGGAGACCGGGCTTTCTGCTCTGCCGCTCCCAGTCTGTGGAACGCTCTCCCTGACCACTTGAGGGAACCACAGACTGTGAATGTTTTTTTTTTTAAAAAAAGGCTTAAAAACCCTTCTTTTTAGATATATGTGTGCTAGTTCTAGCTATTAGGCTGTTCTAGTTCTTATTTGTATTTGTATTTTTTTTCAATTTATTTTATTTGTTGGGGGCAGCTATCCAGCGTGTTGTTTTGTTTTTTGTTTTTTTAAATGCACTGTAGCACTTTGAGGTTGTTTGCTCAATGTAATGTGCTTTTACAAATAAAATCTATTATTATTATTATTACATGTAGCTAAGCTACGTAGCTTAACTACAATTCCCAGTAGCAATGGCGGTAGCTTAGCTACTTTTTAAACGAGTAGCTTCTCCTGTAGCTTAGCTACTTTTAGACCAGGGGTCACCAACCTTTTTGAAACCAAGAGCTACTTCTTGGGTACTGATTAATGCGAAGGGCTACCAGTTTGATACACACTTAAATAAATTGCCAGAAATAGCCAATTTGATCAATTTACCTTTAACTCTATGTTATTATTAATAATTAATGATATTTACACTTAATTGAACGGTTTAAAAGAGGAGAAAACACGAAAAAAATGACAATTACATTTTGAAACATAGTTTATCTTCAATTTCGACTCTTTAAAAAACAAAAAGGAGAGAAAAACTGGCTATTTCGAATCTTTTTGAAAAAAAATTTAAAATAATTTATGGAACATCATTAGTAATTTTTCCTGATTAAGATTAATTTTAGGATTTTGATGACATGTTTTAAATAGGTTAAAATCCAATCTACACTTTGTTAGAATATATAACAAATTGGACCAAGCTATATTTCTAACAAAGACAAATCATTATTTCTTCCAGATTTTCCAGAACAAAAATTTTAAAAGAAATTCAAAAGACTTTGAAAATTTGATTCTACAGATTTTCTAGATTTGCCAGAATATTTTTTTTGAATTTTAATCATAATAAGTTTGAAGAAATATTTCACAAATATTCTTCTTCGAAAAAACAGAAGCTAAAATGAAGAATTAAATTAAAATGTATAGATCATTCTTTACAATAAAAACAATAAATGTACTTGAACATTGATTCAAATTTTCAGGAAAGAAGAGGAAGGACTTTAAAAGGTAAAAAGGTATATGTGTTTAAAAATCCTAAAATCATTTTTAAGGTTGTATTTTTTCTCTAAAATTGTCTTTCTGAAAGTTATAAGAAGCAAAGCAAAAAAATTAATGAATTTATTTAAACAAGTGAAGACCAAGTCTTTCAAATATTTTCTTGGATTTTCAAATTCTATTTGAGTTTTGTCTCTCTTAGAATCAAAAATGTCGAGCAAAGTGAGACCAGCTTGCTAGTAAATAAATAAAATTTAAAAAATAGAGGCAGCTCACTGGTAAGTGCTGCTATTTGAGCTATTTTTAGAACAGGCCAGCGGGCTACTCATCTGGTCCTTACGGGCTACCTGGTGCCCGCGGGCACCGCGTTGGTGACCCCTGTTTTAGACCCATGTAGCGTGTAGCTTATGTCAAAGCTACAAAGAAAGAAAACGGAATGCAAATACAGGCCAAAAAAAATACGGGGAACATCCATGATGATTGCTTGGTGTTCGTATGATGAGTCACAATCGGCTAAGGTTAGGGCGAAACATTACGGACTGGCCAATCAGAGGCAAGATAAGGCGGGTCATCGAAACTATTAAAACAAAATCATAACAGACAGGCACTCATGTCACATGACGACGAGGGAGCCGGAGACAGAGGGACGCTTCAAGCTGACCACTCAAAGAAAAGAAACAGTTGAAAATGTCAGAGAGATTCTCTCCCACAGATTACATTTTTCATTTAGTGATGAAGATGACGTGCAGGAACCCACAATAATGCGTGCCCATGGCCATATTTAGACAAATCTATGCCTTTAGAGTAAACAATAGCCAAAAGTTTTTAGTTGTTTGCTCTGTAAACCAAAATCATAACGGCTCTCTTCATCCAAGACGTTTTTTTTGTCTCAAAATATAGTTAGATGATGTTTTTTTTACTGTAGGTAGAGAAAATGGATAACATTATAGGGGTGGGCCAAAGAAAAGGCAAACTAAATAAATACATAGAGTGGGGTGTGGGGACCCCTAGAGGTAGTTGTAGGGTGTCCCCAGCTAAACGACAGATAGTTAATAGGAATATTTGTACACTTACAAGAACATTGGTATTATATATGTGGGACACATGTTGTTAAATGTAGCTTTGATGTAGCTAGCTACTTTTGTCGTGTAGCTTGAAGCGTAGCTTGCAACAATTCTCCGGGGATAGCTTCCTCTGTAGCTTAGCTACATCAAATCGAGAGTAACTTGTAGCTTAGCTTACTCTAATTTCCAAGTAGCTTGCCCATCACTGCTCACGATTATGAACATATAACATTCGGAAAAAAACATTATTATTATAGAGTTGCGCAATGTGAACGCAAATTCTGAAACATGTGACCATGAAACAGAGAAGTGAAAAAAAAGAGCATGAATACGAGAATTTTGGGATGTCACCACGGTTGCTATTTTTTTGTATTTGACACAGTGCTATTATGCCTAATGAATAATCACTAAAGTCAATTAAAACAAAACAAAAATCCTTGTTCACAGAACCGCGGACAAACAATCATACACACACAACACATGTCATCTGTTGTGAACGACATCATGAATGTAACATCAATGTAAAAACAATCACACACACAACACATCTCATCTGTTGTGTGGTTGTGAACAACATCATGGATGTAACATCAATGTACAAACAATCATACACACAATCATATACAGACAACACATGTCATCTGTTTGTGTTGTTGTGAACGACATCATGGATGTAACATCAATGTACAAACAATCATACACACAATCATACACACACAACACATCTCATCTGTTGTGTGGTTGTGAACAACATCATGGATGTAACATCAATGTACAAACAATCATACACACAATCATACACAGACAACACATGTCATCTGTTTGTGTTGTTGTGAACGACATCATGGATGTAACATCAATGTACAAACAATCATACACACACAACACATGTCATCTGTTTGTGTTGTTGTGAACGACATCATGGATGTAACATCAATGTACAAAGAATCATACACACACAACACATGTCATCTGTTGTGTGGTTGTGAACGACATCATGGATGTAACATCAATGTACAAACAATCATACACACACAACACATGTCATCTGTTGTGTGGTTGTGAACGACATCATGGATGTAACATCAATGTACAAACAATCATACACACAATCATACACACACAACACATGTCATCTGTTTGTGTTGTTGTGAACGACATCATGGATGTAACATCAATGTACAAACAATCATACACACAATCATACACACACAACACATGTCATCTGTTTGTGTTGTTGTGAATTACATCATGGCTGTAACATCAATGTACAAACAATCATACACACAATCATACACACACAACACATGTCATCTGTTTGTGTTGTTGTGAACGACATCATGGATGTAACATCAATGTACAAACAATCATACACACACAACACATGCCGTCTGTTTGTGTTGTTGTGAACGACATCATGGACGTAACATCAAAGTACAAACAATCATACACACAATCATACACACACAACACATGTCATCTGTTTGTGTGGTTGTGAACGACATCATGGATGTAACATCAATGTACAAACAATCATACACACACAACACATATCATCTGTTTGTGTTGTTGTGAATGACATCATGGATGTAACATCAATGTACAAACAATCATACACACACAACACATCTCATCTGTAGTGTGGTTGTGAACGACATCATGGATGTAACATCAATGTACAAACAATCATACACCCACAACACATGTTGTCTGTTTGTGTTGTTGTGAACGACATCATGGATGTAACATCAATGTACAAACAATCATACACCCACAACACATGTCATCTGTTGTGAACGACATCATGAATGTAACATCAATGTACAAACAATCATACACACACAACACATGTCACCTGTTTGTGTTGTTGTGAACGACATCATGGATGTAACATCAATGTACAAACAATCATACACACACAACACATGTCACCTGTTTGTGTTGTTGTGAACGACATCATGGATGTAACATCAATGTACAAACAATCATACACACACAACACATGTCGTCTGTTTGTGTTGTTGTGAACGACATCATGGATGTAACATCAATGTACAAACAATCATACACACACAACACATGTCGTCTGTTTGTGTTGTTGTGAACGACATCATGGATGTAACATCAATGTACAAACAATCATACACACACAACACATGTCACCTGTTTGTGTTGTTGTGAACGACATCATGGATGTAACATCAATGTACAAACAATCATACACACACAACACATGTCGTCTGTTTGTGTTGTTGTGAACGACATCATGGATGTAACATCAATGTACAAACAATCATACACACAATCATACACACACAACACATGTCATCTGTTTGTGTTGTTGTGAACGACATCATGGATGTAACATCGATGTACAAACAATCATACACACACAACACATGTCATCTGTTTGTGTTGTTGTGAACGACATCATGGATGTAACATCAATGTACAAACAATCATACACACACAACACATCTCATCTGTTGTGTGGTTGTGAACGACATCATGGATGTAACATCAATTTACAAACAATAATACACACACAACACATCTCATCTGTTGTGAGGTTGTGAACGACATCATGGATGTAACATCAATTTACAAACAATCATACACACTCAACACGTGTCATCTGTTGTGAACGACATCATGGATGTAACATCAATGTACAAACAATCATACACACACAACACATGTCGTCTGTTTGTGTTGTTGTGAACGACATCATGGATGTAACATCAATGTACAAACAATCATACACACACAACACATGTCATCTGTTTGTGTTGTTGTGAATGACATCATGGATGTAACATCAATGTGCAAAACAATCATACACACACAACACATCTCATCTGTTGTGTGGTTGTGAACGACATCATGGATGTAACATCAATGTAAAAAAACAATCATACACACACAACACATCTCATCTGTTGTGTGGTTGTGAACGACATCATGGATGTAACATCAATGTACAAACAATCATACACACACGACACATCTCATCTGTTGCGTTGTTGTGAACGACATCATGGATGTAACATCAATGTACAAACAATCATACACACACAACACATCCCATCTGTTGTGTGGTTGTGAACGACATCATGGATGTAACATCAATGTACAAACAATCATACACACACAACACATGTCGTCTGTTTGTGTTGTTGTGAACGACATCATGGATGTAACATCAATGTACAAACAATCATACACACACCACATCTCATATGTTGTGTTGTTGTGAACGACATCATGGATGTAACATCAATGTACAAACAATCATACACACACAACACATCTCATCTGTTGTGTGGTTGTGAACGACATCATGGATGTAACATCAATGTACAAACAATCATACACACACAACACATGTCATCTGTTTGTGTTGTTGTGAACGACATCATGGATGTAACATCAATGTACAAACAATCATACACACACAACACATCTCATCTGTTGTGTGGTTGTGAACGACATCATGGACGTAACATCAATGTACAAACAATGAGACACACACAACACATGTCATCTGTTTGTGTTGTTGTGAACGACATCATGGATGTAACATCAATGTACAAACAATCATACACACACAACACATGTCGTCTGTTTGTGTTGTTGTGAACGACATCATGGATGTAACATCAATGTACAAACAATCATACACACACAACACATGTCATCTGTTTGTGTTGTTGTGAACGACATCATGGATGTAACATCAATGTACAAACAATCATACACACACAACACATCTCATCTGTTGTGTGGTTGTGAACGACATCATGGATGTAACATCAATGTACAAACAATCATACACACACAACACATCTCATCTGTTGTGTGGTTGTGAACGACATAATGGATGTAACATCAATGTACAAACAATCATACACACACAACACATCTCATATGTTGTGTTGTTGTGAACGACATCATGGATGTAACATCAATGTACAAACAACCAAGGACATCAGTGTAACTGTAGTTACTGACAGTGGTTTTCTGACGTGTTCCTTCTTTTTTGCCACTTGTGCCAGCTTTTTTGAAACATGTTGCAGGCATCAAATTCCAAATGAGCTAATATTTGCAAAAAATAACAACGTTTACCAGTTCAAACATTAAATATCTTGTCTTTGCAGTCTATTCAATTGAATATAAGTTGAAAAAGATTTGCAAATCATTGTATTCTCTTTTTATTTACCATTTACACAACGTGACACCTTCACTGCTTTTGTAAATGACAAGACACTCTCAGTCTGATAGGTGGTCATTTCCACCGGAGACTGAATGAGTTAGCAGTCAGGTGAGAGTTTGTGTGGGACGGATGATGCACTCCGATGAGCTGAAATCATGTGTTGGGTGTTACCGCGGAAGTCATTATCTGAGTAAATATGGTGAACATTATGAGGAAATTGGCCCTGATGTAAGGCAGCATTTTGCCCGGAGCCAAACAAGTCTGAAACAGACATGCCGGAGAATTGAAGAGACGCAGTTGGGATATTTCAAATATTACCAACAACACGACTTATGAAGATAGTTTGAGGATGGTAGCGACCAATGAAACCGTCATCAGGGCTGTCAAAGCTGAGCTTTTAAAAGGGGCCCACATTATGCAGTTTGTGTTGTTGGTGTATTTGGGGTCTGCATAAGTCCTGAAAATGTGCAATCCAACCATGGAGGCATGGCGGAGATATTTATAAAACAATACAAACCCTGTTTCCATATGAGTTGGGAAATTGTGTTAGATGTAAATATAAACGGAATACAATGATTTGCAAATCATTTTCAACCCATATTCAATTGAATATGCTACAAAGACAACATATTTGATGTTCAAACTCATAAACTTTATTTTTTTTTGCAAATAATCATTAACTTTAGAATTTGATGCCAGCAACACGTGACAAAGAAGTTGGGAAAGGTGGCAATAAATACTGATAAAGTTGAGGAATGCTCATCAAACACTTATTTGGAACATCCCACAGGTGAACAGGCAAATTGGGAACAGGTGGGTGCCATGATTGGGTATAAAAGTAGATTCCATGAAATGCTCAGTCATTCACAAACAAGGATGGGGCGAGGGTCACCACTTTGTCAACAAATGCGTGAGCAAATTGTTGAACAGTTTAAGAAAAACCTTTCTCAACCAGCTATTGCAAGGAATTTAGGGATTTCACCATCTACGCTCCGTAATATCATCAAAGGGTTCAGAGAATCTGGAGTAATCACTGCACGTAAGCAGCTAAGCCCGTGACCTTCCATCCCTCAGGCTGTACTGCATCAACAAGCGACATCAGTGTGTAAAGGATATCACCACATGGTCTCAGGAACCCTTCCGAAACCCACTGTCAGTAACTACAGTTGGTTGCTACATCTGTAAGTGCAAGTTAAAACTCTCCTATGCAAGGCGAAAACCGTTTATCAACAACACCCAGAAACGCCGTCAGCTTCACTGGGCCTGAGCTCATTTAAGATGGACTGATACAAAGTGGAAAAGTGTTCTGTGGTCTGACGAGTCCACATTTCAAATTGTTTTTGGAAACTGTGGACGTCGTGTCCTCCGGACCAAAGAGGAAAATAACCATCCGGGATTGTTATAGGCGCAAAGTGTAAAAGCCAGCATGTGTGATGGTGTAGTAGAATTTCTGACCTTTGACCTATATTGCATGTCTGTCAAGAATGTACGCTCATTTAATTTCTCTTCTATTCTGTGCCAGTGGGACAAAGGTGAATATGGAGTTGTGCCAACCTGTCTACAGAATGTTTAGAATTTCCAAATATGACTAAGAGATACAAGGTTGTTTTGGAACAGACAAAACCAAAACAAAACAATCATGACGCATTAGATAACAAACAATGACGCACAAGAGACATATAAAAAATGGCAGAAGACCGGAACTCGACAGTGATTTTGGCTTGTGTGTGTCTTGTTTACTCCGGAGTAACATGTGGTCTGTCTGCACGGCCAACTTAATTCAACCTGCTCTTCTGATAATGGGTAAATAAATTTGTTGTACTAAACTACTTTTGTTGCCTGTTTAAGCTTCGGACAATCCACTACAATGGTATGGGGGTGTATTAATGCCTAAGACATGGGTAACTTACACATCTGTGAAGGTGCCATTAATGCTGAAAGGTACATACAGGTTTTGGAGCAACATATGTTGCCATCCAAGCAACGTTACCATGGACGCCCCTGCTTATTTCAGCAAGACAATGCCAAGCCACGTGTTACATCAACGTGGCTTCATAGTAAAAGAGTGCGGGTACTAGACTGGCCTGCCTGTAGTCCAGACCTGTCTCCCATTGAAAATGTGTGGTGCATTATGAAGTCTAAAATAGCACAAGGGAGACCCCCGGACTGTTGAACAACTTAAGCTGTACATCAAGCAAGAATGGGAAAGAATTCCACCTGAGAAGCTTCAAAAATGTGTCTCCTCAGTTCCCATGATTTGTAAACGACCACATTTTCTCCTACTTAACTTTGGCGAGTCCTACTAAACACACCAATAATCTTGTTCATAGATGTATTATACAACTGCTGATAGGAAGTCGCCATTTGCTGTGTTTGTTACACCTTTGTTGCACAGGACTAGGGTTGTCCCTAGGGATGTCCGATAATGGCTTTTTGCCGATATCCGATATTCCGATATTGTCCAACTCTTTAATTAAAGATACTGATATCAACCGATACCGATATCAACCGATATATGCAGTCGTGGAATTAACACATTATTATGCCTAATTTGGACAACCATGTATGGTGAAGATAAGGTACTTTTTTAAAAAAATAATAAAATAAGATAACTAAATTAAAAACATTTTCTTGAATAAAAAAGAAAGTAAAACAATATAAAAACACTTACATAGAAACTAGTAATTAAGGAAAATGAGTAAAATTAACTGTTAAAGGTTAGTACTATTAGTGGACCAGCAGCACGCACAATCATGTGTGCTTACGGACTGTATCCCTGCAGACTGTATTGATATATATTGATATATAATGTAGGAACCACAATATTGATAACAGAAAGAAATGGGGGGAGGGAGGTTTTTTGGGTTGGTGCACTAATTGTAAGTGTAACTTGTGTTTTTTATGTTGATTTAATAAAAAAAAACAAAAAAACCCCCAAAAAAACGATACAGATAATAAAAAAACAGATACCGATAATGTCCGATATTACATTTTAACGCATTTATCGGCCGATAATATCGGCAGGCCGATATTATCGGACATCCCTAGTTGTCCCCTGTGGAAAGGGAGTGTGTTCAGCGTGCTTGCAGGAGTAAAGGTCGCCGCCTCTGTCCATGGTGCTGAAAACAGAGCGCCATCAGACGGGGACAGCTGGCAGATGGTTAGATTGCACAGGTGATACGTGTTAATCTAATCATCTGTTGTCTTTAAAAGTGAGCGGCCGGGTGCATGAGGAGGAGGATTGGAGCGACTTAAAAGTCAAGAAGAAAGTATCTATTGGAGAACTGCGAAAACATATTAAAACCCTGTCAACTCTGCACAACTGGCTTCCAGCGTGAATCTGTGAGACTGTAAGTAGATGAAGCGTACATCCCCATTTTAGTACCGGTATCGGTACCAAAATGTATTTCAATAATTTTTGATACTTTTCTAAATAAAGGGGACCACAAAAAATGGCATTATTGTCTTTATTGTAAAAAAAAATCTTAGGGTACATGAAACATATGTTTGTTATTGTAATTTAGTCCTTAAATAAAATAGTGAACATACTACACAACTTGTCTTTTAGTAGTAAGTAAACAAACAAAGACTCCTAATTAGTCTAATTAGTAACATATTGTGTCATTTATCTTTCTATTATTTTGTCTACATTATGAGGGACAAACTGTAAAAATTGATTATTAATCCACTTGTTAATTTACTGTTAATATCTGCTTATTTTCTGTCGTAACATGTTCTATCTACACTTCTGTTAAAATGTAATAATCACTTATTCTTCTCTTCTTTGATACTTGACATTAGTTTTGGATGATACCACACATTTAGGTATCGATCCGATACCAACTAGCTACAGGATCATACATTGGTCATATTCAAAGTGCTCATGTGTCCAGGGACATATTTACTGACTTTATAAACATAATGTGAATTTTAGATTTTGTGACGATAAAAAATATCGATGTAATCATAGTAGTATCGACAAAATACACTCTTGTACTTGGTATCATTACAGTGGATGTCAGGTGTAGATCCACCCATGGCATTTGTTTACATTCAGGAACGCTATCTTTTGTTAGCGGTGACGCCGGTGAGCTATTGTATCCTCCTACGGTGTGTAGTGAAGCATGTTTATCTATTCCTCGTCCTGCAGTGATAATAATACTTGTAAGAAACTTACTTTAATTGTCTCCATGGAGGCGAGGATTACTGATTTAGAAGTAGCTAAAACACTGCCGACTGCGGATGGACGTTAGCTGCTAGCTAGCTAGCCACGTCTTAAAGCAGCTCTTCCTGGGGGTGTTTCAGTGTTATAACTTCACCTTTATCTTTACTTTTTACACCAAAATGCATCCGTTCTCCCTTTTCTGTCTACACACTGTGTCTGTTTGTGAGTACCCAGTGTGTGTGCGCTGCCGAACATGCTCCTCTGCTCGTAAAACCAGCAATGCCACGACGTGACGACCTCGCGTCATCATGCCTGTTAATAAAATGTTAATAATAATAATAAACAGAGTATAGTACCTTTTTGATTCATTAGTACCGCAATACTATACTAGTACCGGTATACCGTACAACCCTACATGGGACAATGCACATTAATAAATATATTAAATGCAAAAGTGCCAAATCGTAGCCAAAAGCTAGGTTGCATCTGCAGTCAGCGGCAGGTTGACGACGTAAGCTCCGGAACAAAGTAAGCATAGTAGTTCAAGTGCATAAGGCGGTTGAAAAAGTGCGAAATTGTTGCATACAATAGTTGTGCAGAAGGAAGAAAATACACATATTTTGCCCAGTAAGTTAAAGTGCTGCTAGTAATGCAAGTAGTTAGCAATAACATGGATTTACACATGGAACCTTGGACCAAAAAAGCTTAAATTAGTCTACATATGAAATATTGTACTAAAGACGAATACATAACTTTTAGAATGGAACTAGAAATCTATTGGATCTAATGGGAGCTATTTCATCTTGCTGATTGTATTGCACCATGTGTCAGAAATCTGCGTTCAAAGAACTCCGGCTTATTAGTGATTCCCAGAGCCCCAAAACAGTCTGCGGGCTATAGAGCGTTTTCTATTGGGGCTCCAGTACTATGGAATGTTCTAGCAGTAACAGTTAGAGATGCTACCTCAGTAGAAACATTGAAGTCCCATCTTAAAACTCATTTGTATACTCTAGCCTTTAAATAGACCCCCCTTTTAGACCAGTTGATCTGCCGTCTCTCTTTTCTGCTCTGCCCCCCTCTCCTGCATGGAGAGGTTATCAGGTGACCACAGTGACCACAGATGTGACCACAGATGTAGCGCTAGCTGTTCAAAGTCAAGACTCGGGGTGGACCACTCATCTGTATGTCTATGGGCTGCTGAGTTGTCTCCACTCAAGATAATCTCCTGCTGGCCCCACTATGGACTGGACTCTCACTATTATGTTAGATCCACTATGGACTGGACTCTCACTATTATGTTAGATCCACTATGGACTGAACTCTCACTATTATGTTAGATCCACTATGGACTGAACTCTCACTATTATGTTAGATCCACTATGGACTGAACTCTCACTATTATGTTAGATCCACTATGGACTCGACTCTCAAACTATTATATTAGATCCACTATGGACTGGGCTCTCACACTATTATGTTAACTCCACTATGGACTGGACTCTCACACTATTATGTTAGATCCCCAATGGACTGGACTCTCACTATTATGTTAGATCCACTATGGACTGGACTCTCACACTATTATGTTATATCCACTATGGACTGGACTCTCACACTATTAACTAGATCAGGGGTGGGCAATTAATTTTTTACCGGGGGCCGCATGAGCTACCCGAGCACTGCTGGAGGGCCACATCGACAATATTTCAATTAAATTTTGCTCAATATTATTTTTGATGTATACCGTAAGATAAATAATAATAATAATAATAATAATAATAATAATAGTAATACTTCAACATAGTGTGTGTAACAGCATTCCATGACTAATATATATAAATTAACATTAATAATAAATGACAGTAAAATAAGCACACGTATGACTGAGGAGTCATAGTGTAACTTTGTGTGGTGTTTGAGTTGTCCGACTTTTTGTGTGGCCTTAAACGCACCAGTGGTTTAGTGCTATGCGTGTTGGTGACAGATGACAAGTTGCTTTTGGCCTGGTTTGTACGGCAGCAAATGACTAGTTTTTCGAGATAGAATTGTTTTACTCATGTTTTTGGTGTGGTTATGTCCGAATATAAACAGTTTTGTTCAATAAAGTGATCGATATAATTCCTGTCCTCGAAGCATCTCGATAGACGTTACAATAATTGAACGGTGTTCAATTGAACGGTGTTGACGAACACCGTTAGGGCCGCTTGTTGTCACTGTCACTCAAAGTTGCATTGAAAAATTCCATAGAATAAATATGTTTATTTTGTTTAGAATTCAGATGGGATTTGATTCGGTGCGCGGCATATATTTGCTGCGCGCAGCGGACGCTTGAGCAGTGCGCAATTGCGCAGGCACGCACCTTAGAGGGAACGTTGCTTTGCAGTCCATGTCTTGTTGAAAACACGGCATTCCTCATCAACTTTTCTCTTTTTGGCGTCTCGGGTGTAAACCGTGCATCACTTGTCGCTGCATGTGCACCTTCACTCGCAGGTTACACACGGACACACGCCCATAAATAATACTTTTCAAAATAAAAGCAGCACAGTTGTATTGCGCGCAGGACATAGATGTTTTTTCAACTTTATTTTGTAATTGCAGTTGTTCACATTCACTCACAATCACGCATACGTCCACACGGAAGTAATACAAATAACGATTTTCAAAACAAAAGCAGCACCGTTGTATTGCACACTCGACATAGATACTTTTTAAAATTTATTTTGTAATTTATAATTGGCCTCACGCGGGCCGGACAGGGACGCACAAAGGGCCGGATGCGGCCCGCGGGCCGCAGAATGCCCAGGTCTGAACTAGATCCACTTTGGACTGGACTCTCACACGATTAACTAGATCCACTTTGGACTGGACTCTCACACTATTATGTTAGATCCACTTTGGACTGGACTCTCACACTATTATGTTAGATCCACTATGGACTGGACTCTCACTATTATGTTAGATCCACTATGGACTGGACTCTCAAACTATTATGTTAGATCCACTATGGACTGGACTCTCACACTATTATGTTATATCCACTATGGACTGGAATCTCACACTATTAACTAGATCCACTTTGGACTGGACTCTCACACAATTAACTAGATCCACTTTGGACTGGACTCTCACACTATTATGTTAGATCCACTATGGACTGGACTCTCACACTATTATGTTAGATCCACTATGGACTGGACTCTCACACTATTATGTTAGATCCACTATGGACTGGACTCTCACTATTATGTTAGATCCACTATGGACTGGACTCTCACACTATTATGTTAGATCCCCAATGGACTGGACTCTCACTATTATGTTAGATCCACTATGGACTGGACTCTCAAACTATTATGTTAGATCCACTATGGACTGGACTCTCACACTATTATGTTAGATCCCCAATGGACTGGACTCTCACTATTATGTTAGATCCACTATGGACTGGACTCTCAAACTATTATGTTATATCCACTATGGACTGGACTCTCACACTATTAACTAGATCCACTTTGGACTGGACTCTCACACGATTAACTAGATCCACTTTGGACTGGACTCTCACACTATTATGTTAGATCCACTATGGACTGGACTCTCACACTATTATGTTAGATCCACTATGGACTGGACTCTCACACTATTATGTTAGATCCACTATGGACTGGACTCTCACACTATTAACTAGATCCACTTTGGACTGGACTCTCACACGATTAACTAGATCCACTTTGGACTGGACTCTCACACTATTATGTTATATCCACTATGGACTGGACTCTCACACTATTATGTTAGATCCACTATGGACTGGACTCTCACTATTATGTTAGATCCACTATGGACTGAACTCACACTATTATGTTAGATCCACTATGGACTGGACTCTCAAACTATTATGTTAGATCCACTATGGACTGGACTCTTATTTTATTTAAGGACTAAATTACAATAATAAACAAATCTTTCATGTACCCTAAGATTTTTTGATCATATAAAGACAATAATGCCATTTTTTGTGGTGCCCTTTATTTGGAAAAGTATCGAAATACATTTTGGTACCGGTACCAACATATTGGTATCAGGACCACACTAGTACGTGCATATCTCTGCCGCCGTGTTCACTCCAACCTGCTTTCCTTTCCCAAACACAGACCGCCGTTTGCGATCGTCAGCTCAATAATTGATCCCTCCCGTTCCGCATGTAAAAAGAGGCATGCAGCCCCGATGGAAGGTTCCGTGTTCCAAGGAGGCGCTAGGATGCATTGGCGTTGTTAGGCCTATTTTAGGGGGGCTCAAGCCCCCCTAAAATGTTCTTAAGCCCCCGTAAATAATTTGATGTTTAAAAAAAAAAAAAAAAAAATGCAATTTATTTTATTTTTTATTTTTTTTACAAATACATGCCGACATATTCATTATAAAGTGGCCCGAATATGAGTTTAAATAAATAATCATATAACCTGTCATTATTCACTCAGTTTCCCCTCACTTCATAGTGTAAGGTAGAGAGCCCCTGTAGTGCGTCGGTATCCAATCCATTCCACTTGTTCATATAGAAAATGCCCACATCACTCAAAATCCAGTTCGCATTTTCTTTGCGACCTTGCTTGCGGTCCTGCAGGTTTACGAAGCACATTAGCACACAGCACTGCAGAACAAGAACCTTGTGTCCGCAATTGTAAATAATTTAGTTTTTAAATGTTGTGTTTCTTGTAGAATCTATATAAAGTAATATACATTAGCCTATTGTTAAAATAATGACAAAAACATCATTAAATATATTTGTTTTATTGTATTGTTGCATTAATAGCTGTTGTATTATTTTAGGATGGCTTGTTAAACATTTCATAGGATTTTCAGAGGGAGGAAAAACCAAGGCATTTAATATAAAATGTAAAATGAATAAATACATATTGTAAAAAAAAAAAGAAAAAAAATGGTTAAAAGCCATCGTCCTAGGGAGCATTTAATTTCGTCACGTGCATTTTTTTTTACCGTCCCCGGGACTACGTTAAACTCAAGCCCTGGAAGTTACATTTTATTGTTTGCATTATTTGTAGCTGAGATAGGGTCCAGCGCCCCCCGTGACCCCGAAGGGAATAAGCGGTAGAAAATGGATGGATGGATTATTTGTTTCAGCATTGCACTTTGAAGATGGTCCCTCAGCTCTTTGACAGCTTTGGCTCTTTTTCAGATTAGCAGACGGACTCTAAGCCTTTCTTATTTACAGTATATATAAACGTTTCTCATTTCTATTCAGACTTCCATATATATTTAATTTCCTTAACGGCTTGCCATATATATATATATATATATATATATATATATATATATATATATATATATATATATATATATATATATATATATATATATATATGTATATATATATATATTATATACAAGCCAAATTATCCTGATCCAGATATTACTTTAATTTAAGTAATTAAGTAATATTTCCAGGGCTTGAATTTACAACCATTTTAGTCATATATGTGCCCAAAATGTAATCTGTGCAACTTCAAAATATTTGGGAACAAACAATTATTGTATTGTGAGCTAAAGTGGTGGCATTAGCCTCTATGTTGTGAAGTAATAGCATAGAGGCTAATGCCATGACTTTCATTGTGTTTCAGTGTATCTTGAAGGATCATGCAAGTCATTGTTTCTTGTTGATGCTGTAAACACAATGTCACTGTGCAAACCCAGGTTTGTTGTTGTACTGAACACAGATTGAAAATAAACCCACTGAAATAATAATAATAATAACAGTGATTCATTGCTAAGTCTTTATTAGCTGTTTGTGAAGTTCTGTGCTCTTGGATACGTTCGCTCGCATCCTGTGCATCTCCTGGAGGCTAAGCCCCCCCTGTCCTTAAAAGCTAGTGACGCCCCTGCTGGGATGGTAGTATATTAGAGCAGGTAATGCCTATGTGCTGGGATGGTAGTATATTAGAGCAGGTAATGCCTATGTGCTGGGATGGTAGTATATTAGAGCAGGTAATGCCTATGTGCGTGCTGTGCAGACATTCTGTCAAGGCAACTCTGGAGTCAATAGAAATTTAAAATGAGGACCTCCTGCCAGCCCCATCCAACACCCCCCCACCCCCCCGGGGAGCGGGGAGTTATAGTTTCCCATCTGGAATAATTCCCTGGTCTTCAAAAGTTGGGCGAGGACAAGGTCGCGAGTCGACTCGCATGACGCCCAAGTTTCAAGTGCTTTTTTTTTTTTATTTCTTCCACAGGAGCGAAGAATGTTTAAAAATGACATTTCCTTCAAAAACGATCCAACCTTCTCTAAAAGCATTTTTTCCGAGTATAAAATCCACAGTGCTCAGCCGTTTTCTGCTTTATGTGTGGTGCGGTATCAAAGAATGACTCATGCAGTCATTCCTTCCTCGTGTCAAAACAGCCCTTTCATTTTGCCTCACTTTCTTAATTCATCTTGATAAAACTTTTTTTTTTTTTTTTTCTTGTTCTGAAGTGAGGGCGGGAACAGAAGTAAAGTGGAAGTAAAGCAGAGTTCAACATGAAATATGTACACTTTCCAGTTTCCACAGCATCTCTGGCAGAGAACATGGGTCAAATAATATCTAATATTCTAACTCATGTATCACACTGACAAAGCTAGAATGTATACTTTTTTACACAACCCAGAACCAGTCAAGTTGTCGCGTTGTGTAAATGGTAAATAAAAAGAGAATACAATGATTTGCAAATCATTTTCAACTTATATTCAATTGAATAGACTGCAAAGACAAGATATTTAACGTTCACACTGAGAAACTTGCAACTAATCATGAACTTAGAATTTAATGGCAGCAACACATTGCAAAAAAGTTGTCAAGAGGGGCATTTTTACCACTGTGTTACATGGCCTTTCCTTTTAACAACACTCAGTAAAGGTTTGGGAACTGAGGAGACACATTTTTCAGTCTCCCTTTTGCTATTTTAGGCTTCACATTTTCAATGGGAGACAGGTCTGGATTACAGGCAGGCCAGTCTAGTATCCGCACTCTTTTACTATGGCATCGTTTTGCTGAAATAAGCAGGGGCGTCCATGATAACGTTGCTTGGATGGCAACATATGTTGCTCCAAAAGCTGTATGTACCTTTCAGCATTAATGGTGCCTTCACAGATGTGTTAGTTACCCATGTGTTGGCCACTAATACACCCCCATACCATCACACATACTGGCTTTTACACTTTGGGCCTAGAACAATCCGGATGGTTCTTTTCCTCTTTGGTCCGGAGGACACGACGTTTCACAGTTTCCAAAAACAATTTGGAATGTGGACTCGTCAGACCACAGAACACTTTTCCACTTTGTATGAGTCCATCTTAGATGAGCTCGGGCCCAGCGAAGCCGTTTTTATACACTGTTTTTTAAAATACTGTCTTTTTTTAATTGTTCAAATCTGCACTTTTGAGTGAAACATATGGAGATTAATTTGTGTTTTTATTACCAACGCTTTTTTCATACACTGATTTTTTTTGCACTGAATTTTAGAATACTGTCTTTTTTTCCAATTTAATTGTTAGTATAATTTGATGTAAAAACAAAACAGTTTAGACAATTCAAAAGTTACATAAATTCAGTGTCAAAAAATAAGCTTTTGTAAGAAAGACACAAATAAGCCTCCATAATTCTTCAGATAACACATAAAATGCAACACAGGTCACTTGTTGGTCTTTTACTTTTATACATGTTGGGTTGTCCTGTCCATTATTTTTGTTACGCCCCCCAAGGGAGAAGAAAACATTTCCCGCAATTTAAATAATATTTTACTTTTTAATATATTTTTAATATACTAAATTATTGGAGCAACATTTTTGTGTGTGTACCCACGTTCAAAGTTGAGCTTACCATTGATGTAGACTTATTTTGATCAATTACTTAATTGTTGATCTATTACCCCCTTGTTATGTTTGTTTATTATATACACATAAATATATATATATATATATATACATTAACACATCTGACACGTATGTAGGATTAACCGAGGGAGAGTTCAAAGCCAGATGGAACAATCACAAGGCTTCTTTCAGGAACCAAAGCCTGCGGGATACTACAGAACTCAGCAAGCACTTTGGAACCTCAAAGACAATAATGTTGAATATTCAATAACATGGCAAATTCTTGCATTCAGCACACTTTACAACAGTGGTGATAAAAGATGCAACAAATGCTTAAAAAAGAAACTGTTTATTATATACCGCCCAGACCTGTTATCCCTCAACAAGCGCAGCGAAATTGTATCAGCATGCCGTCACAGACGGAAACACCTCCTAGGTAACACATGAGCCAATCACCACGCCCCTACGCCTGCCTGCACCTACCCGTTCTGTGTCCTATATAAACCATGGTATGCGAATGCTTCTATTAAAATCTCCTGATGATTGAGGGAACCCCTCATGAAACAGGCCTGTAGAGATGAAGTAGTCTTGTGATTTTTTTTTCCCTCACATATATATATATATATATATATATATATATATATATATATATATATATATATATATATATATATATATATATATATATATATATATATATATATATATATATATATATATATATAATGCCTTCAAAGTGTGCATTATTTTACTAAAATAGGGGCTTTTGTCGAAGCTAGTAACAATTATTCATGTTTACATTGTTTTTTTATGAGGAACGTTGCTTCACTGTACAAACGTTTCGATGGACAACCTATGTTCACGAACCAAATAAGTTTGTAAATCGAGGTTCCACTGATACGTGTATAAAATGTGTATAAGTACACCTCTGCATAACGTTATATCCTTATCAACGTTTAAAGAAACCAAAACAATTCACAGAAATAAATATACATAAACATACAACAAATAACGTTATCTTGATTGTTTTAATATTCATCAATCTGCCTGAAATTAGAAATTTTTACAGATTGTTGTTGTAATATGGTTTGTGTAGGAGGACGACCACGACACAAGCCTTCCTAATTGTTAGAAAGCACATTGTTAAATATGTATGTGTTGATGCTTCACTGATGACAGTATTTGGTGAGCGCCGTTTTGTCCTAATAATTTCGGCAAACCTTGAACTCACCATAGTTGTGTGGACTCTGACACAACAGTTTGTTTACATGTACAACTTTCCCCGACGCTGCCACAGAAAGACGTGGTTTATGCCACTCCTTCTTTGTCTCATTTTGTCCACCAAACATTTTATGCTGTGCGTGAATGCACAAAAGTGAACTGTTTTGATGTTATTGACTTGTTGGAGTGCTAATCAGGCATATTTGGTCACTGCGTGACTGCAAGCTAATTAATGCTAACATGCTATTTAGGCTAGCTGTACTGTATGTAAATATTGCATCATTATGCCTCATTTGTAGCTATATTTGAGCTCATTTACTTATGTGTATTTTGTTTATTTTTCCATTTCTCATGACACATTATCTGTATGTAATATTGGCTGCATTTCTGATAGTTGTTTGTGTGCCATGTTGTTCCAGACCACAGCAAACGTTACCCAGCTTGCATAGATTGTTATAAATCCATTAGAAGAAGACAGCCTGCCGTTTCCTTTAACTTGGACACACACATCTATACCTTTGGTCATTCTAAGTCAGTCATTTCCAGGAGTTATCTCACCTTCTGAGAAGTTTTACTAATGTTTTACAATGTTGTAAAAATGTGTAGAAAAAATATTACATTTCAACATTTCTGTCAACCAAGATTTGCGAAACATAGTCATTTTCATAGTAGGCTAATATAGCTAATATAGACACTTACATAATGTGTTGTCTTCATTATAACACTTATATAAGACTTTTAAAGTCATTTTGATAGTAGGCTAATATAGACACTTACATCATGTGTTGTCTTCATTATAACACTTATATAAGACTTTTAAAGTCATTTTGATAGTAGGCTAATATAGACACTTACATCATGTGTTGTCTTCATTATAACACTTATATAAGACTTTTAAAGTCATTTTGATAGTAGGCTATTATAGTTAAAATAGACACTTACATCATGTGTTGTCTTCATTATAACACTTATATAAGACTTTTAAAGTCATTTTGATAGTAGGCTATTATAGTTAATAAAGACACTTACATCATGTGTTGTCTTCATTATAACACTTATATTAGACTTTTAAAGTCATTTTGATAGTAGGCTAATATAATTAATATAGACACTTACATCATGTGTTGTCTTCATTATAACACTTATATAAGACTTTTAAAGTCATTTTGATAGTAGGCTAATATAGACACTTACATCATGTGTTGTCTTCATTATAACACTTATATAAGACTTTTAAAGTCATTTTAATAGTAGGCTAATATAGCTAATATTGACACTTACATAATGTGTTGTCTTCATTATAACACTTATATAAGACTTTTAACGTCATTTTGATAGTAGGCTAATATAACTAATATAGACACTTACATCATGTGTTGTCTTCATTATAACACTTATATAAGACTTTTAAAGTCATTTTGATAGTAGGCTAATATAGACACTTAAATCATGTGTTGTCTTCATTATAACACTTATATAAGACTTTTAACGTCATTTTGATAGTAGGCTTATATAACTAATATAGACACTTACATCATGTGTTGTCTTCATTATAACACTTATATAAGACTTTTAAAGTCATTTTGATAGTAGGCTAATATAATTAATATAGACACTTACATCATATGTTGTCTTCATTATAACACTTATATAAGACTTTTAAAGTCATTTTGATAGTAGGCTAATATAGACACTTACATCATGTGTTGTCTTCATTATAACACTTATATAAGACTTTTAAAGTCATTTTGATAGTAGGCTAATATAACGAATATAGACACTTACATCATGTGTTGTCTTCATTATAACACTTATATAAGACTTTTAAAGTCATTTTGATAGTAGGCTAATATAACTAATATAGACACTTACATCATGTGTTGTCTTCATTATAACACTTATATAAGACTTTTAAAGTCATTTTGATAGTAGGCTAATATAATTAATATAAACACTTACATCATGTGTTGTCTTCATTATAACACTTATATAAGACTTTTAAAGTCATTTTGATAGTAGGCTAATATAACCTAATATAAACACTTACATCATGTGTTGTCTTCATTATAACACTTATATAAGACTTTTAAAGTCATTTTGATAGTAGGCTAATATAACGAATATAGACACTTACATCATGTGTTGTCTTCATTATAACACTTATAGAAGACTTTTAACGTCATTTTGATAGTAGGCTAATATAACTAATATAGACACTTACATCATGTGTTGTCTTCATTATAACACTTATACTACACTTTTAAAATCATGTTGATAGTAGGCTAATATAGACACTTACATCATGTGTTGTCTTCATTATAACACTTATAGAAGACTTTTAACGTCATTTTGATAGTAGGCTAATATAGCTAATATAGACACTTACATCATGTGTTGTCTTCATTATAACACTTATAGAAGACTTTTAACGTCATTTTGATAGTAGGCTATTATAGCTAATATAGACACTTACATCATGTGTTGTCTTCATTATAACACTTATACTACACTTTTAAAATCATTTTGATAGTAGGCTAATATAGACACTTACATCATGTGTTGTCTTCATTATAACACTTATAGAAGACTTTTAACGTCATTTTGATAGTAGACTAATATAGCCAATATAGACACTTACATCATGTGTTGTCTTCATTATAACACTTATAGAAGACTTTTAACGTCATTTTGATAGTAGGCTATTATAGCTAATATAGACACTTACATCATGTGTTGTCTTCATTATAACACTTATACTACACTTTTAAAATAATTTTGATAGTAGGCTAATATAACGAATATAGACACTTACATCATGTGTTGTCTTCATTATAACACTTATATAAGACTTTTAAAGTCATTTTGATAGTAGGCTAATATAGCTAATATAGACACTTACATCATGTGTTGTCTTCATTATAACACTTATACTACACTTTTAAAATCATTTTGATAGTAGGCTAATATAAACACTTACATCATGTGCTGTCTTCATTATAACACTTATAGAAGACTTTTAACGTCATTTTGATAGTAGGCTAATATAGCTAATATAGACACTTACATCATGTGTTGTCTTCATTATAACACTTATAGAAGACTTTTAACGTCATTTTGATAGTAGGCTAATATAACTAATATAGACACTTACATCATGTGTTGTCTTCATTATAACACTTATATAAGACTTTTAAAGACATTTTGATAGTAGGCTAATATAACTAATATAGACACTTACATCATGTGTTGTCTTCATTATAACACTTATACTACACTTTTAAAATCATGTTGATAGTAGGCTAATATAGACACTTACATCATGTGTTGTCTTCATTATAACACTTATAGAAGACTTTTAACGTCATTTTGATAGTAGGCTAATATAGCTAATATAGACACTTACATCATGTGTTGTCTTCATTATAACACTTATAGAAGACTTTTAACGTCATTTTGATAGTAGGCTAATATAACTAATATAGACACTTACATCATGTGTTGTCTTCATTATAACACTTATAGAAGACTTTTAACGTCATTTTGATAGTAGGCTAATATAACTAATATAGACACTTACATCATGTGTTGTCTTCATTATAACACTTATACTACACTTTTAAAATCATGTTGATAGTAGGCTAATATAGACACTTACATCATGTGTTGTCTTCATTATAACACTTATAGAAGACTTTTAACGTCATTTTGATAGTAGGCTAATATAGCTAATATAGACACTTACATCATGTGTTGTCTTCATTATAACACTTATAGAAGACTTTTAACGTCATTTTGATAGTAGGCTATTATAGCTAATATAGACACTTACATCATGTGTTGTCTTCATTATAACACTTATACTACACTTTTAAAATCATTTTGATAGTAGGCTAATATAGACACTTACATCATGTGTTGTCTTCATTATAACACTTATAGAAGACTTTTAACGTCATTTTGATAGTAGGCTAATATAGCTAATATAGACACTTACATCATGTGTTGTCTTCATTATAACACTTATAGAAGACTTTTAACGTCATTTTGATAGTAGGCTATTATAGCTAATATAGACACTTACATCATGTGTTGTCTTCATTATAACACTTATACTACACTTTTAAAATAATTTTGATAGTAGGCTAATATAACGAATATAGACACTTACATCATGTGTTGTCTTCATTATAACACTTATATAAGACTTTTAAAGTCATTTTGATAGTAGGCTAATATAACCTAATATAAACACTTACATCATGTGTTGTCTTCATTATAACACTTATAGAAGGCTTTTAACGTCATTTTGATAGTAGGCTAATATAACTAATATAGACACTTACATCATGTGTTGTCTTCATTATAACACTTATATAAGACTTTTAAAGTCATTTGATAGTAGGCTAATATAACTAATATAGACACTTACATCATGTGTTGTCTTCATTATAACACTTATATAAGACTTTTAAAATCATTTTGATAGTAGGCTAATATAGCTAATATAGACACTTACATCATGTGTTGTCTTCATTATAACACTTACATAAGACTTTTAAAGCCATTTTGATAGTAGGCTAATATAGCTAATATAGACACTTACATCATGTGTTGTCTTCATTATAACACTTATATAAGACTTTACATATTTTGCAGCTCCAGAGTGATTACTAGTTTGTATTCATGGTCCAATATGGCTCTTTCAACATTTTGGGTTGCCGACCCCCGAGCTCGCTAACAGGGGCTCATCACTCGGACCCTTAAGCGTAACAATGTAGGCGTGGCTAGCCTTTGTTGACACATCCAACTAGGCCCGACATTGCAGGTGAACACCGCTTACCTGCCGACGCAGGTCCCGGGTCTTCTTGGTCATCTTGTCTATGGCCGAGTTCAGAGGGTCTCCTTTCTCTTTCCTGCCGGTCTGTGGGATAAAACCAAGACAAGGAACAGTTGTATTACTGCCGGGGGTTCAGTCAAGCGTTCAGCGCGGTGCGTTTGCAAACACTTTTCATCAAAAGACGCCGACTGTCAGTGTGCCGTGACACGCCAATCGCTTCTTTTCCACGTTACCTAGCAACTGCACATGTCTGGCAGCTGCCAGTTCCCCCGTGGATCAACTCATTGCACTGCCAATTGTTGCTCGTGGCTGGGAGACGGAGTCGTGCGACTGGGACTATTTCACCAAATACAACGCGGAGATTCGCCGTCCGCAAGTAAAGCACAAGCTCTCTGAAAAATGGCAATATGTATGACAACAAAACTACCACGGCATGCTTCCTAAAATAACATTGTCCTGGTTCTAGAGCTCGAATGTGAGACATGTAGGATTGTTTTATGGTGCATCCAATTAATGTTCGGTTATTATTTGTATTCCTGCATTACATGGATTTTTCTTTGCGGATGCTATAAAGCAAATAGTTGAAATAAAATAAACCAAGTAAGCAAAGACACTTAAAAGGTGTGTTATTGTTCGTACTATGTTGAGTTCACCCACTGCAGGTCCTTCCATTTAGTGCTTTCACCGGAAAAGTAGGAGTGTGTTATCGTTTACCAGTGGTCCATAGCGTTTCTACTCGTATGCATTCTAAGTTAAAGTTAAGTTAAAGTACCCATGATTGTCACACACACACTAGGTGTGGCAAAATTGTTCTCCGGCCGCGCCCAGGAATCATTTTTGGTGATTTAACCCCCAATTCCAACCCTTGATGCTGAGTGCCAAGCAGGGAGGTAATGGCTCCCATTTTTATAGTCTTTGGTATGACTCGACCTACCTTCAATCGTCACTCTAAGTTTTACAATATAACTAAAACAATGAATCCCACGTGTGATGCCTGTAGGAGTGTGTGGAGGTTTCTCCCCTAAGGGTTCCTCGGACCACCAAGCACTGACATGACAGTTCAGGTTCAGGTTTACGACACTGTTTTATTTTTCTTCGATGCAGTCTGTGTTGCTTTTCAGCAAGTGTTCGCAAGTGTTCGTTCTACTCTCTCTTGCTCTCGCTCCAGCTCCACCTCTCTCTTCTCCCCGGCTGCTGCCTTTTAATGGAGCGATAGGTGATTAGATAAGCAGGCCCAGGTGGGTCGCTGATCTCGAAGCCGGTCCTTCACAGAGTGTTTTCATGCATATTTGTACGTGCTATCTTCATGCGATGACGCTAGTGTTGTTAGCATTAGCTAATGGGCTAACACATTTACGAGGGTCTGCGTTAGTATTATTAACTTACAACGACATTCTTTTTGTGTTGTTTCACTTTCACAAATTCCTCGGGTAACTTCACCGAAACGTCACTGTGGACTTATTGAGTCTGTTTAGCTGATTGGATTGGAGAGCTAGCTTGCGCAGCTAGTGGTTCCATGACCATGACTTCTGTTTTGTTTGATCAGCCGTTTTACTGCCCTGTTACAGGCACTGTTTGGAAACAATTAAGGTATGTAAATAAACATTTACAGACTATTTCCGCGTAAATAACTCATTTCACAACATATATATCTGCGGCTTATAGTCAAGCATGGCTAATATATGGAAACATTTTTTTTCTTCTAATATTTAGTGGGTGTGGCTTCTCCACCGTCCAAAAAATACAGTCTTTATTGTCGGTTTAAAGTACAAAGGCCTGGGCTGACAGTCAATAAATCCATTAATTAAATGATACATGAGAATGAACGCACGTTTATTCAATAACAGAAAAAAAAAAAATGAACAGAGTGAACCCTCTTGTCAGTATTTATTTATTTTTATTGTAGTAGCATCCAGGGTTCTGACTTTGTAGACAATAGCCAGTTCAAATGTTACCGCCTGTCAATAATCAATACTGTGCATTCAACCAAAATGAGTAAATTAGAACGGCACTTAAGCCCTCTGAAGAAAAAGTCGATCAATATAAAATACTCAGAAGCCATTTTTTTTAATTATATCTCTTTAAAACATGCATATATAATGAAGATATGCCTAGTTCAAAACCCCGGCCGAGTCAAAAATGGGACCTATTACTACCCTGCTTGGCACTCAGCATCAAGGGTTGGAATTGGGGGTTAAATCACCAAAAATGACTCCTGGGCGTGGCCACCGCTGCTGCTCACTGCTCCCCTCACCTCCCAGGGGGTGATCAAGGGTGATGCGTCAAATGCAGAGAATAATGCCACCACATTTAGTGTGTGTGTGTGACTATCAGTGGTACTTTAACTTTATAATAGCCACAAACTGGAGGATACATGTTTTTAATCAGGATAAAATAAGGCAAAAAAAAAATAGTTAAAAGGTTTTATGGAAATTTAATTGATCATACTCGGAATGCAAATGTTCGGAAATAGATGACTGATTTGGGGATTTAACAAAAAGAGATGCATACAAGTTAAAGTGACATCTTGAATATATTGTATTTTACTCAGTTGTTTCAAAGAGGTACTTTAGATATTAAGTTATGTAATAAAGTGTCAGGCAGGCAGCTCAAGGTCTGAGTTGTGGTCTGTTGAGAGAATTGTCTCGTTTGTCCATCCTGGGCCACCGCAGTTCAGGTGAAGTGACCCGCCTCACAAGGTGCGCTAATGTTAGCCCAATTAGCTCAGGTGTGTTGAAGGGGAGAGGACTGGAATAGAGGAGTCGTGTACGAAACAAGCTCAGCTTCCCAAAGTGAAGGACTGCACGCCTACACTGCAAAAAGTGAAATCTAAGTAAGATGAAATATCTCAAATAAGGGTGATATTTGCTTATTTTCTGTCTGATAAGATCATTCTTCTCACTAAGCAGATTTTATGTTAGAGTGTTTTACTTGTTTTAAGGGTTTTGGTCCTAAATGATCTCAGTTGTTGCTGAGATTTGATGACCTATATCAGGGGTCACCAACCTTTTTGAAACCAAGAGCTACTTCTTGGGTACTGATTAATGCGAAGGGCTACCAGTTTGATACGCACTTAAATAAATTGCCAGAAATAGCCAGTTTGCTCAATTTACCTTTAACTCTATGTTATTATTAATAATTAATGATATTTACACTTAATTGAACGGTTTAAAAGAGGAGAAAACACGAAAAAAATGACAATTCAATTTTGAAACATAGTTTGTCTTCAATTTCAACTCTTTATAATTCAAAATTCAACCGAAAAAAAGAAGAGAAAAACTAGCTAATTCAAATGTTTTTGAAAAAATTTAATTTATGGAACATCATTAGTAATTTCTCCTGATTAAGATTAATTTTAGAATTTTGATGACATGTTTTAAATAGGTTAAAATCCAATCTGCACTTTGTAAGAATATATAACAAATTGGACCAAGCTATATTTCTAACAAAGACAAATCATTATTTCTTCTAGATTTTCCAGAACAACAATTTTAAAAGAAATTCAAAAGACTTTGAAATAAGATTTAAATTTGATTCTACAGATTTTCTAGATTTGCCATTTTGAATTTTAATCATAATAAGTTTGAAAAAATATTTCACAAATATTCTTCGTCCAAAAAACAGAAGCTAAAATGAAGAATTAAATTAAAATTTATTTATTATTCTTTACAATAAAACTTTTTTTTTTTACTTGAACATTGATTTAAATTGTCAGGAAAGAAGAGGAAGGAATTTAAAAGGTAAAAAGGTATATGTGTTTAAAAATCCTAAAATCATTTTTAAGGTTGTATTTTTTCTCAAAAATTGTCTTTCTGAAAGTTATAAGAAGCCAAGTAAAAAAATTAATGAAATTATTTAAACAAGTGAAGACCAAGTCTTTAAAATATTTTCTTGGATTTTCAAATTCTATTTGAGTTTTGTCTCTCTTAGAATTAAAATATCGGGCAAAGCGAGACCAGCTTGCTAGTAAATAAATAACATTTAAAAAATAGAGGCAGCTCACTGGTAAGTGCTGCTATTTGAGCTATTTTTAGAACAGGCCAGCGGGCTACACATCTGGTCCTTACGGGCTACCTGGTGCCCGTGGGCACCACGTTGGTGACCCCTGGTTTAGCATACCTGCTTTGAGTAAAACATGCTTGAAACTAGAACATCAACTGTTGCAAAGCTGAGTCATCAACACTCACAAGTATAAAACTACTTTTTTAAAGTAATAATTTGTTACTTCAAGCATGAAGGAAAAAAATCATGACTTTGACACAATCGTGTCTCATAATTAAAACAGATGACAGCCAAATGGACTTTGCTGGTTTATTTTCAATGAAACAATAGAAAATATGTACTCATATAGTAGTACACTTGGCACAGTACAGTAAACTGACAGCTAATATTTAAACATTTGACATGTGACATTTCTAACAATTTTGAACAGAAATAGTTCATGCACATTCAGGTAAATTCTTAAAAATTACAATTAAAACAAATTTGGCTGGGGGCCGGGCTGTATATATATATATATATATATATATATATATATATATATATATATATATATATATATATATTAGAGATGTCCGATAATATCGGTCTGCCGATATTATCGGCCGATAAATGCGTTAAAATGTAGTATCGGAAATTATCGGTATCGTTTTTTTTATTATCAGTATCGTTTTTTTGTTTTTTTTAATTAAATCAACATAAAAAACACAAGATACACTTACAATTAGTGCACCAACCCAAAAAACCTCCCTCCCCCATTTACACTCATTCACACTCATTCACACAAAAGAGTTGTTTCTTTCTGTTATTAATATTCTGGTTCCTACATTATATATCAATATATATCAATACAGTCTGCAAGGAATACAGTCCGTAAGCACACATGATTGTGCGTGCTGCTGGTCCACTAATAGTACTAACCTTTAACAGTTAATTTTACAAATTTTCACTAATTACTAGTTTCTTTCTTTTTTATTCAAGAAAATGTTTTTAATTTATTTATCTTATTTTATTTGATTCATTTTTTTTAAAAAGTACCTTATCTTCACCATACCTGGTTGTCCAAATTAGGCATAATAATGTGTTAATTCCACGACTGTATATATCGGTTGATATCGGTATCGGTTGATATCGGTATCGGTAATTAAAGAGTTGGACAATATCGGCATATCGGATATCGGCAAAAAGCCATTATCGGACATCCCTAATATATATATATATTCCTCGCACACTAATTGACTGAAAGAGCACGC
>NC_084752.1:34494563-34504563 GCF_033978785.1 Entelurus aequoreus | reverse complement strand
ACTTGTATAATACGGTTTGAACCCTGCGGTTTATACTCCGGTGCACCTTATATATGGGGAAAAAATGTTTCCTTCGATCGTAGTGGGCGCGGCTTATATAATAGAGTTTTAGCCCTGCGGCTTATAGTCCGGAGCGGTTTATACATGGAAATAAATGTATTGTTTTCTTGTAAAACGTAGTAGGTGCGGCTTATATAATACAGTTTTAGCCCTGCGGCTTATAGCCCGGAGCGGTTTATACATGGGAAAAAAATTTCCCTTCTCAATCGTAGTGGGCGCGGCTTATATGGTGCGGTTTTAGCCATGCGGCTTATAGTCCGGTGCGGCTTATATGTGGAAAACAAAGTTTTTCCTTTTAAATCGTAGTGGGCGCGGATTATATAATGTGGTTTTAGCCTTGCGGTTTATAGTCCAGTGCGGCTTATACATGGAAACAAGTATTTTATTTTATTTTCTTCTAAAACGTAGTGGGTGCGGATAATATAATACAGTTTGAACCCTGCGGCTTATAGTCCGGTGCGGCTTATACATGGAAAAAATCTTGTTTTTCTTCTAAAACGTGGAAGGTGCAGTTTATAAAATACGGTTTGTACCCTGCGGCTTATAGTCCGGTGCAGCTTATACATGGGAAAAAAGAGAATTTTTTTCTTCTAAAACGTAGTAGGTGCGGCTTATATAATACAGTTTGAGCCCTGCGGCTTATATATGGGGGGGAAAATGTTCCTTCTGAATTGTAGTGGTCGCGGCTTATACAATATGGTTTTAGCCCTGCGGCTTATAGTCAGTCCGGTGCAGCTTATACATGGGCAAAAAAGTATTTTTTTCTTCTAAAACGTAGATGGTGCGGCTTATATAATACGGTTTGAACCCTGCGGCTTATAGTCCGGTGCGGCTTATATATAGAAAAAAGTTTTTCCTTCTGGGTCGTAGTGGGCCCGGCTTATATAATGCGGTTTTAGCCCTGCGGCTTATAGTCTGGTGCGGCTTATACATGAAAACAAGTATTTTGTTTTTCTTTTAAAAAGTAGTAGTTGCGGCTTATATGGTACAATTTGAACCCTGCGGCTTATAAATCCGGTGCGGTTTATATGTGTAAAAAAATTACTTCTGAATCGTAGTGGGCGCGGCTTATATAATACGGTTTCAGCCCTGCGGCTTAGAGTCCGGTGCGGTTTATATGTGGAAAAAAAATGGTTTCCTTCTGAATCGTAGTGGGTGCGGCTTATATAATATAGTTTTAGCCCTGCATCTTATAGTCCGGTGCGGCTTATACATGGAAACAAGTATTTTTCCCTTCTAAAGCGTAGTAGTTGCGGCTTATATAGCGCGGTTTGAGCCCTGCGGCTTATAGTCCGGTGCGCTTTATATATGGAAAAAAGTATTGTTTTCTTTTAATACGTAGTAGGTACGGCTTATATAATACGGTTTGAACCCTGCGGTTTATAGTCCGGTGCGGCTTATACATGGGGGAAAAAAATGTTTTCCTTCTAAATCGTAGTGGGCGCGACTTATATAATGCGGTCTTAGCCCTGCGGCTTAGAGTCCGGTGCGGCTTATACATGGGAAAAAAGTTTAGTTTTTCTTATAAAACATAGTAGGTGTGGCTTATACAATAGGAGGATACAATAGCTCACCGGCGTCAAAATGTAAACAAACGCCATTGGTGGATCGATACCTAACATCCACTGTAATGATATCAAGTAAAAGCACGTATCGAGTCGATACTACTATGATTATGTCGATTTTTTGGCATCACAACAGATTATTTCGTTTTTTGTAAATTCATATAATGTTTATAAAGTCAGTAAATACGTCCCTGGACACATGAGGACTTTGAATATGAGCAATGTATGATCCTGTATCTACTTGGTATCGGATCGATACCTAAATGAATGGTATCATCCAAAACTAATGTAAAGTATCAAAGAAGAGAAGAAGAAGTGATTATTACATTTTAACAGAAGTGTAGATAGAACATGTTAAAACAGAAAATAAGCAGATATTAACAGTAAATGAACAAGTAGATTAATAATCAATTTTTTGTTTGTCCCTCCCCCTGTTTTAGCTACTTCTAAATCATTCATCCTTGTCTCCATGGCGACAAATAAAGTATGTTTCTTACAGGTATCATTATCACTGGAGGACGAATAATAGCTAAACATGCTTCACTACACACCGTAGGAGGATACAATAGCTCACCGGCGTCCAAATGTAAACAAACGCCATTGGTGGATCGATACCTAACATCCACTGCAATGATATCAAGTACAAGCACGTATCGAGTCGATACTACTATGATTATGTCGATATTTTTTGGCATCACAACAGATTATTTCGTTTTTTGCAAATTCATATAATGTTTATAAAGTCAGTAAATATGTCCCTGGACACATGAGGACTTTGAATATGAGCAATGTATGATCCTGTAACTACTAACTACTTTTTCTTATAAAACATAGTAGGTGTGGCTTATACAATACGGTTTGAACCCTGCGGTTTATAGTCTGGTGTGGCTTAGATATGGAAAAAAAAAATGTTTCCTTCCAAATTGTATATATATGTATTTATATATATTTATTTTTTATTTTTTTTATTTTATTTTGATTTTTTCTAGAACGTAGTAGGTGCAGCTTATATATTGCGGTTTGAACCCTTCGGTTTATATTCCGGTGCGGCTTATATATGGAGAAAAAAATTCCTTCTTAATCGTAGTGGGTGTGGCTTATATAATGTGGTTTTAACCCTGCGGCTTATAGTCCGGTGCGGCTTATACATGGGAAAAAGGTACTTTTTTTCTAAATCGTAGTGGGTGCGGTTTATATAATGCAGTTTTAGCCCTGCGGCTTATAGTCCGGTGCGGCTTATACATGGAAAAAAGTATTTTTTCCTTCTAAAGCGTAGTAGTTGCGGCTTATATAGCGCGGTTTGAGCCCTGCGGCTTATAGTCCGGTGCGCTTTATATATGGAAAAAAGTATTGTTTTCTTCTAAAACGTAGTAGGTACGGCTTATATAATACGGTTTGAACCCTGCGGTTTATAGTCCGGTGCGGCTTATACATGGGGGAAAAAAATGTTTTCCTTCTAAATCGTAGTGGGGGCGACTTATATAATGCGGTCTTAGCCCTGCGGCTTAGAGTCCGGTGCGGCTTATACATGGGAAAAAAGTTTAGTTTTTCTTATAAAACATAGTAGGTGTGGCTTATACAATACGGTTTGAACCCTGCGGTTTATAGTCTGGTGTGGCTTAGATATGGAAAAAAAAAAAATTTCCTTCTAAATTGTATATATATATATTTATATATATTTATTTTTTATTTTTTTTATTTTATTTTTATTTTTTCTAGAACGTAGTAGGTGCAGCTTATATATTGCGGTTTGAACCCTTCGGTTTATAGTCCGGTGCGGCTTATATATGGAGAAAAAAATTCCTTCTTAATCGTAGTGGGTGTGGCTTATATAATGTGGTTTTAGCCCTGCGGCTTATAGTCCGGTGCGGCTTATACATGGGAAAAAAGTACTTTTTTTCTAAATCGTAGTGGGTGCGGTTTATATAATGCAGTTTTAGCCCTGCGGCTTATAGTCCGGTGCGCTTTATATATGGAAAAAAGTATTGTTTTCTTCTAAAACGTAGTAGGTACGGCTTATATAATACGGTTTGAACCCTGCGGTTTATTGTCCGGTGCGGCTTATACATGGGGAAAAAAATGTTTTCCTTCTAAATCGTAGTGGGCGCGGCTTATATAATGCGGTCTTAGCCCTGCGGCTTAGAGTCCGGTGCGGCTTATACATGGGAAAAAAGTTTAGTTTTTCTTATAAAACATAGTAGGTGTGGCTTATACAATACGGTTTGAACCCTGCGGTTTATAGTCTGGTGTGGCTTAGATATGGAAAAAAAATATTTTTCCTTCTAAATTGTATATATATATATATATATATATGTATATATATATATATATATATATATATATATTTATTTATTTATTTATTTTTTATTTATTTATTTATTTTTATTTTTTTCTAGAACGTAGTAGGTGCAGCTTATATATTGTGGTTTGAACCCTTCGGTTTATAGTCCGGTGCGGCTTATATATGGAGAAAAAAAATTCCTTCTTAATCGTAGTGGGTGTGGCTTATATAATGTGGTTTTAGCCCTGCGGCTTATACGTGGGGGAAAAAAAAAAGTTTTTCTTCTAAAACGTAGTAGGTGCGGCTAATATAGCACCAATAATAGGGTAGCTTTCATTGTCAAGAAATGCACCTAAATCCATGTACGGTGTGAGAAGTGGGGCCTCGGGAGCTGCAGTAGAAGAGGTTGTCCCGTACCTGGAGGGTTGGCGGTTCAAAACCCAATTTCCTTGTGTCCAAGAGCAAGGCATTTCCCCCACTGTGGCCCACACACGTGTAGAAATGGGAATGGTGAAATTGTCGGCAAGTACGCCCCGGGGCTACAGGTGTAGATGTGGACTGACTAATAATGGCCTGCGGTCCAATCAGTTGTTATCCTCAAACAGCGACGATACGCAACAGACGACATTAAGTCACGATAACAAAGGTTATTTATTTTCCTCCCGCGTCTGAAAGAGGGATGTCAGGACGGTCACCAGATCAGAGGAACACTGTGATCCTCCCACAAAGCAATGCCGGCATACAAAATTAGTTGTGTTGTTGCTAGGCAACCGTCCAACAGTTATGCCCCGCATCACCGTGAAGGCGAGCGCGGGATTCATCATCTTCTGCACCTTGCCAGTCTGCCCCACAAGCACAACCCAAGCAGAGAAACAATCTTTCGACTGGGCGGAGATGTAAAAAGTAGGGATGTCCGATAATGGCTTTTTGCCGATATCCGATATTGTCCAACTCTTTAATTACTGATACCGATATCAACCGATACTGATTTTAACCGATATATGCAGTCGTGGAATTAACACATTATTATGCCTAATTTGGACAACCAGGTATGGTGAAGATAAGGTACTTTTTAAAAAAAATTAATCAAATAAAATAAGATAAATAAATTAAAAACATTTTCTTGAATAAAAAAGAAAGTAAAACAATATAAAAACAGTTACATAGAAACTAGTAATTAATGAAAATTTGTAAAATTAACTGTTAAAGGTTAGTATTATTAGTGGACCAGCAGCACGCACAATCATGTGTGCTTACGGACTGTATCCCTTGCAGACTGTATTGATATATGTTGATATATAATGTAGGAACCAGAATATTAATAACAGAAAGAAACAACCCTTTTGTGTGAATGAGTGTAAATAGGGGAGGGAGGTTTTTTGGGTTGGTGCACTAATTGTAAGTGTATCTTGTGTTTTTTATGTTGATTTAATAAACAAATTTAAAAAAACCAAAAAAAAACGATACCGATAATAAAAAAAACGATACCGATAATTTCCGATATTAAATTTTAACGCATCTCTAGTGAAAAGTCAACATTTTAACGAGTGACATCAAAGCAGTCGTGAAATAATCGCTAATTCAGGCTCACGGACGACAAAAATGTGTAATTCATTCCTAAATATGTATTTATACTGTAACTAGGGTTGTACGGTATTAGTATAGTACAGGGGTCGGCAACCCAAAATGTTGAAAGAGCCATATTGGACCAAAAATACAAAAACAAATCTGTCTGGAGCCGCAAAAAATTAAAAGCCATATTACATGTGTCATGAGATATACATTTAATTAAGAGGACTTAAAGGAAACTAAATGACCTCAAATATAGCTACAAATGAGGCATAATGATGCAATATGTACATATCGCTAGCCTAAATAGCATGTTAGCATCGATTAGCTTGCAGTCATGCCGTGACCAAATATGTCTGATTAGCACTCCACACAAGTCAATAACATCAACAAAACTCACCTTTGTGCACTCATGCACAACGTTAAAAGTGTGGTGGACAAAATGAGACAGAAAAAAAAGTGGCATAAAACACGTCCTAGAAAGTCGGATAAAGTTATACATGTAAAAAAAACTATACGGTGAGTTCAAGGACCGCCAAAATTAGTAGGACAAAACGGCGCTCGCCAAATACTCGAATCAGCGAAGCGTGTTTAATATAAACAGTGTGATTTATAACAATTAGGGAGGTTTGTGTCATGTTTGTCCTCCTACAGAAACCATACTAAAACAAAAAAAATAGATTTTTTTTCTCCTCATCTTTTTCCATTCTTCATACATTTTTGAAAAATCTCCAGAGAGCCACTAGGGCGGCGCTAAAGAGCCGCATGCGGCTCTAAAGCCGCGGGTTGCCGACCCCCGGTATAGTACCACCATACTAATGAATCTATACCGCCTCTAAAATGTACCACTAATCCTGGCCTCCATGGCGACGAATAAAGTAAGTTACTTACATGTAGCATTATCACTGGAGGACGACGGAATAGCTAAACATGCTTCACTACACACCGTAGGAGGATACAATAGCTCACCGGCGTCAAAATGTAAACAAACGCCATTGGTGGATCGATACCTAACATCCACTGCAATGATATCAAGTACAAGCACGTATCGAGTCGATACTACTATGATTATGTCGATATTTTTTGGCATCACAACAGATTATTTCGTTTTTTGTAAATTCATATAATGTTTATAAAGTCAGTAAATATGTCCCTGGACACACGAGGACTTTGAATATGACCAATGTATGATCCTGTATCTACTTGGTATCGGATCGATACCTAAATGAGTGGTATCATCCAAAACTAATGTAAAGTATCAAAGAAGAGAAGAAGAAGTGATTATTACATTTTAACAGAAGTGTAGATAGAACATGTTGAAAGAGAAAATAAGCAGATATTAACAGTAAATGAACAAGTGGATTAATCATTTTTTACAGTTTGTCCCTCATAATGTGTGAAAATAATAGGTGTATAAATGACACAATATGTTACTGCATACGTCAGCAGACTAATTAGGAGTCTTTGTTTGTTTACTTACTACTAAAAGACAAGTTGTCTAGTATGTTCACTATTTGATTTAAGGACTAAATGACAATAATAAACATAAGTTTCATGTACACTAACATTGTCTGTTACAATAAAGACAATAATGACATTATTTGTGGTCCCCTTTATTTAGAAAAGTATCGAAAAGTACGGAAAAGTACCGAAATATCCCGATACTAACATTTTGGTACCAGTACCAAAATGTTGGTAACGGGACAACACTAACTGTAACTGTACTGCACAGTGGGCTGTTTCAAATGTATAGATTAAAAGCGTTTATTTTGTTTTATTATTATTATCATTATTATTTATTTTTATTATTATTATTATATTATATTTTACACATTGTACACATATTTTATTTTATTTTTTATTATATTTTATGTAATTTTAAAAGCTTTTTTAGCAGGAAAAGTGCTAAAAAAAAATGGCATTTTAAATAGAAGCGATAACAACAAAACATAAAAAAACCACACAAAAAAAACTATTTACCTTGTTAAAAACAAAAAAACAAGCATGTTGTTATGTTTTGTTTAAAAATCTACACACTGGTATTATTATTGATTATTGATTACCTCCTGGCATTTTTACTAGTTTAATTGACTAGAGGTATAGAATTATAGCATTGATCATTTTTTTGAGCTAGTGTGATAAAGTTTTATGCTAGCATTTTTGCAAAATTGTATTTGTTTACACTTAAAATTCATGGATTGTGATACTTGGCGCTAACATTTTTTTTTTTTACGTGCTAATGTTAGCATGCTAACATTTTAGCCAATTTTTGTTCGTTCAAATCATGGCTTTAGATACCTGGCGCTACTTTAGGAGAACTCTGACTTGTCCTATGTCATCGTGCTAATGTTAGCATGCTAACGTTTTATGCTTGCATTTTTTGCTAGCTGTATTTGTTTACAGCAAAACAACACATGGCTTTTGATAATTGGCGCCATCTTAGGAGTATCCTGACTTTTTCATGCTAATGTCGGCATGAAAACGCTTTTATGCTATTAGTAGTTTACACCTAAAAATTGTGGCTTTCGATACGAGGCGCCGTCTTAGAAGTGCCCAACTTTTTTTTAGATATGATGGTAACTTTAGCATGCATGCTTATGCTCGCATTTTAGCTAATTTATTTGTTTAAATCTAAAAAAAAATCATAACTTCTGATACTTAGAGGCACCTTAGTGTGCACCTTTTTCTGCATTGTCATGCTAACGTTAAAATGCTAAAGTTTTATGCTAGCCTTCCAGCACATTTTATTTGTGTTCATCTAAAAGTCATGGCTTTTGTTCTTTGGTGACAACTTAGAAGTGTCCTGACTGTTCCTATTTTATCATGCTAATGTTAGCGTGATAACATTTTATGCTAACATTTTGCAAATGTTATTGGTTTACACCCTAAAATTCATGGCTTTCGATACTTGGCGGCATCTAAAAAGTGCGCTAACTTTTGTTTTTACGTTATCATGGTAACGTTTACTGCGATGAGGTGGCAACTTGTCCAGGGTGTACCCCGCCTACTGCCCAAATGCAGCTGGGATAGGCTCCAGCACCCCCGCGATCCCGAAAGGGACAAGCGGTAGAAAATGATGGATGGATGGATGGTAACGTTTAGCATGCTAACATTTTATGCTAGCATTTCAGCTAATTGTGTTTGTTTAAACCTACAAATTATTGCTTTTGATACCTGGGGCCATCTTAGAAGAACACTGACCTAATGTTAGCCTGTCATGCTAATGTTAGCCTGCTACCGTTTTATGCTAGCATTTTTGCTAATTTTATTATTTTACACTTACAAATCATGACTTTTGATGCTTGGCGCCATCTTCGAAGTACGCTAACTTTGTTTTAATGTTAACGTTATCATGTCAACATGTTATTGTATTATTTTAACAAATGTTATTTGTCTAAACCTACAAATCATTGATTTTGATACCTGGCGCCATTAGAAGAACACTGACTTTTCCTATGTTATTATGCCAACGTTAGCATGTTAAAGTTGTATGTTTATATTTTCGCAAATTTTATTTGTTTGCACTTAAAAAAATTATTGCTTTCGATACTCGCCATCATCTTAGAAATGTGCTAACTTTTTCCATGTTGTCATGCTAACGTTCACATGCTAACATTTTATGCCAGCATTTTAGCGAATGGTATTTGTTTTAACCTAAAAGTCATGGCTTTCGATATTTGCCACCTACGTTACCATGCTAACTTTGCCGGGGAAACCTTTTATGCTAGCATTTGACAAATTGTATTAGTGTACACCTAAAAATCATGGCTGTCGATCCTGGGCGCCGTCTTAGAAGTGTGCTAACTTTTTTTTAAAGTTGTCATGGCAACAATAGCATGCTCACATTGCATGCTAGCATTTTAGCTCATTTCATTGATTTTAAACCTAAAAATCATGGCTTCTGATACTTATCGGCATTTTAGAAGTGTGCGTATTTTTTGCATTATCATGCTAGCGTTTTATGCTAGCATTCCAGCACATTTTACTTGCGTTAATCTAAAAAAAGTATGGCTTTTGATGTTTGGTGCCAACTTAGAAGTGCCCTGACGTCTCCTTTGTTATCATGCTAGTGTTAGCATGCTAACATTTTAGCAAATTTCATTTGTTTAAACCTAAAAATCATGGCTTTTGATACTTAGCGGCATCTTAGAAATGTGCAATTTTCTTTCCGCATTATCATGCTAGTGTTAGAATGCTAACGTTTTATGCTAGCATTCGACACATTTTACTTGTGTTGATCTAAAAATGATGGCGTTTGAGGTTAGGTGCCATTTTAGAAGTGCCCTTACGTTTCCTATACTATCATGCTAGTGTTAGCATGCTAAAATGTTAGCATATTTAATTTGTTTAAACCTAAAAATCATGGCTTTGGATACTTAGCCGCATCTTAGAAATGTGCAATTTTCTTTCCGCATTATCATGCTAGTGTTAGAATGCTAACATTGTATGCTAGCATTCAGTACATTTTACTTGTGTTAATCTAAAAATGATGGCTTTTGATGTGTGTTGCCAACTTAGAAGTGTC